>NW_027590862.1:0-107500 GCF_964213995.1 Mustelus asterias
TGTCCCTTTGCAGCCTACAACGGCCCTCCACCTCATCCACTACTCCACCAATCTTGGTGTCATCAGCAAATTTACTGATCCACCCTTCAGCCCCCTCCTCTCAGTCATTAATAAAAATCACAAAGAGCAGAGGACCAAGCACTGATCCATGCGGCACTCCGCTAACAACCTGCCTCCAATCCGAAAATTTTCCATCGACCACCACCCTCTGTCTTCGATCAGACAGCCAGTTACCTATCCAATCGGCCAACTTTCCCTCTATCCCACACCTCCTCACTTTCATCATAAGCCGACCATGGGGGACCTTATCAAATGCCTTACTAAAATCCATGTATATGACATCAACTGCCCTACCTTCATCAACACACTTAGTTACCTCCTCAAAAAATTCAATCAAATTTGTGAGGCACGACTTGCCCTTCACGAATCCATGCTGACTATCCCGGATTAATCCGCATCTTTCTAAATGGTCGTAAATCCCATCTCTAAGGACATTTTCCATCAATTTACCAACCACCGAAGTAAGACTAACCGGTCTATAATTACCAGGGTCATTTCTATTCCCTTTCTTAAACAGAGGAACAACATTCGCCATTCTCCAGTCCTCTGGCACCATCCCCGTGGACAGCGAGGACCCAAAGATCAAAGCCAAAGGCTCTGCAATCTCATCCCTTGCCTCCCAAAGAATCCTATCTTACATTTCATCAGGCCCAGGGGACTTATCGACCTTCAGTTTATTCAAAACTGCCAGGACATCCTCCCTCTGAACATCTATTTCCTCCAGCCTATTAGCCTGTAACACCTTCTCTTCCTCAAAAACATGGCCCCTCTCCTTGGTGAACACTGAAGAAAAGTATTCATTCATCACCTCGCCTATCTCTACTGACTCCATACACAAGTTCCCACTACTGTCCTTGACCGGCCCTAACCTCACCCTGGTCATTCTTTTATTCCTCACATAAGAGTAAAAAGCCTTGGGGTTTTCCATGATCCGACCCGCCAAGGACTTCTCGTGTCCCCTCCCAGCTCTCCTAAGCCCCTTTTTCAGCTCATTCCTTGATAACTTGTAACCCTCAATCGAGCCATCTGAACCTTGTTTCCTCATCCGTACATAAGCTTCCCTCTTCCTTTTCACAAGACAGTCCACCTCTTTCGTGAACCATGGTTCCCTCACTCGGCCATTTCCTCCCTGCCTGACAGGGACATACCTATCAAGGACATCCAGTATTTGTTCCTTGAAAAATTTCCACTTTTCATTAGTTCCTTTCCCTGACAGTTTCTGTTCCCAACTTAAGCCCCCTAATTCTTGCCTAATCGCATCATAATTACCTCTCCCCCAATTGTAAACCTTGCCCTGCCGTACGGCCCTATCCCTCTCCATTGCAATAACAAAAGACACCGAATTGTGGTCACTATCTCCAAAGTGCTCTCCCACAACCAAATCTGACACTTGGCCCGGTTCATTTCCCAGTACCAAATCCAATGTGGCCTCACATCTTGTCGGCCTATCCACATATTGTGTCAGGAAACCCTCCTGCACACACTGCACAAAAACTGCCCCATCCAAACTATTTGACCTACAAAGGTTCCAATCAATATTTGGAAAGTTAAAGTCCCCCATGACAACTACCCTGTGACCCCTACACATATCCATAATCTGCTTAGCAATTTCTTCCTCCACATCTCTATTAATATTTGGGGGCCTATAGTAAACTCCTAACAATGTGACCGCTCCTTTCCTATTTCTAACCTCAGCCCATATTACCTCAGTGTACAGATCCCCCTCGAAGTGCCTTTCCGCAGCCGTTAAACTATTAGTAGAGATACAGTCAGTAACACAGGGTGCTGGGGGAGAGAGGTTACTGAGTGACAGTGTGAGGGAGCTGGATTAACATCAGTACAGCTACAGTCAGTAACACAGGGTGCTGGGGGAGAGGGGTTACTGAGTGAGAGTGTGAGGGAGCTGGATTAACATCAGTACAGATACAGTCAGTAACACAGGGTGCTGGGGGAGAGGGGTTACTGAGTGACAGTGTGAGGGAGCTGGATTAACATCAGTACAGATACAGTCAGTAATACAGGGTGCTGGGGGAGAGGGGTTACTCAGTGACAGTATGAGGGAGCTGGATTCACATCAGTACAGACACAGTCAGTAACACGGGGTGCTGGGGGGAGAGGGGTTACTGAGTGACAGTGTGAGGGAGCTGGATTAACATCAGTACAGATACAGTCAGTAACACAGGGTGGTGGGGTGAGAGAGGGGTGACTGAGTGACAGTCTGAGGGAGCTCATTGTTCCACAGGAGCAGGTTGAGGGTGAGGGAGCTTGTTTTGTGCATTATATTTATTTATTTTTCAGTTAAATTTGTGACAAAACTCAGAGGGTTTTTTCAAAACAGGAAGTAGGCCCAGCAGCATCCTGGGAAGGTTTTGGAGAGTTTAAAAGTAGGCCGCACTTTTGAACGGGCAGCGCTGTTAGCGGGCAGCGGACTGAGCAGGGGGCAGAGTGAGAGCTGAAGGACTTTGGCTCAAAACAGGCTTCGGCGAGAACAAGCAGAGGCGAGAGTAGGTTTTTTTCTTTTTCAGAAAGTTTATTCCTGTTTTTCCCCAGAGTAAAAAAAAATGCCAGGCAAGATGTTGGAATGCTCCTCCTGCAGGATGTGGGAGATCAGGGAGACCTCCGGTTTCCCTGACGACAACACCTGCAAATGATGGATCCAGCTGCAGCTGCTAGCAAAGCGTGTTAGGGAACTGGAGAAGGAGCTTGATGACTTCCATCTAATTCGGGAGAATGAGGAGTTTATAGACAGTAGCTTTAGGGAGGTAGTTACACCTAAGCAGCAGAGCACAGGAAATTGGGTTACTGTAAGGAGAGGAAATGGCAGTGTGAAAGGACAGACAGAGCAGGGTTCCCCTGTGGCCATACCCCTCCACAACAGGTATACTGAATTGGATACTGTTGTGGGAGATGCTTTACCTGGGACAAGCTGCGACAGCCGGAACTCTGATACTGAGTCTGGTTCTACAGCGCAAAAGGGTGGGATGAAGAAGAGGAGAGCAGTATTGATAGGGGACTCAATGGTCAGAGGTACGGACAGGAGGTTCTGTGGTCGGGACAGAGAGTCCCGCATGGTTTGTTGCCTCCCGGGTGCCAGGGTCAGGGATGTCTCTGATCGCGTGCACAGCGTTCTAAAGTGGGAAGGTGATCAGCCAGATGGCGTGATACACATCGGTACCAATGACGTGGGAAGGAAGAATGAGAAGGTCCGAAAGAGTGAGTACAAAGAGCTTGGAAGGAAGTTAAAAAGCAGGACCCCGAGGGTAGTAATCTCAGGATTGCTACCTGAGCCACATGCCAGTGAGGGCAGGAGTAGGATGCTTGGGCGGATGAACACATGGCAGAGGAACTGGTGCAGGGGGCAGGGTTTCCAATTCTTGGATCATTGGGACCTCTTCTGGGGCAGGTGGGACCTGTACAAGAGAGACGGGTTACACCTAAACTACAAGGGGACCAATATATTTGCATGGAGATTTGCCAGTGTTATTGTGGAGCGTTTAAACTAGATTTGCAGGAGGATGGGTACCAGAGTGCCAGAGCAGATAGTGGAGCTGGGGTAAAAAGACAGGTTCGTTCAAGCAAAATCACAAATGGAAGGGTTGAGTGCAGTGGAAATAATTTTTTGAGGTGTGTCTATTTCAATGCCAGGAGTATTGTGGGGAAGGCAGATGAGCTGAAGGCGTGGATCGACACATGGAAATATGACATTATAGCCATTAGTGAAACTTGGCTACAGGAGGGGCAGGACTGGCAGCTCAATGTTCCGGGGTTCCAATGTTTCAGGCGGGATAGAGGCAGAGGGATAAAAGGTGAGGGGGGTGGCATTGTTGGTCGGGGAAAATGTTACAGCGGTACTCAGGCAGGATAGATTAGGGAGCTTGTCGACAGAGGCCCTATGGGTGGAGCTGAGAAACAGGAAAGGTATGACCACATTAATGGTGTTGTGTTATACACCACCCAATAGTCAGCGAGAATTGGAGGAGCAAATCATCAGAGAGATAGCTGACAACTGCAAGAAACACAAAGTTGTGATAGTTGGGGATTTTAATTTTCCACATATAGATTGGGACTCACATACTGTTAAAGGTTTAGATGGGGTAGAGTTTGTAAAATGTGTTCAGGAGAATTTTCCACATCAGTATATAGAGGTGCCAACGAGAGAGGATGCGATATTGGATCTCCTATTGGGAAATGAGTTAGGGCAGGTGATGGAATTTAACGCAGACAAGTGTGAGATATTGCACTTTGGAAGGACAAACCAAAGAAGAACGTACAGGGTAAATGGTAGGACTCTGAAGAGTGCAGTTGAACAGAGGGATCTGGGAACACAGGTACAGAGTTCCCTAAAAGTGACGTCACAGGTGGATAGGGTCGTAAGAGTGCCTTTGGTACATTGGCCTTTATAAATCGGAGTATCGAGTATAAAAGTTGGAGTGTTATGGTAAGGTTATATAAGGCATTGGTGAGGCCGAATTTGGAGTATTGTGTACAGTTTTGGTCACCTAGTTACAGGAAGGATGTAAATAAGATTGAAAGAGTGCAGAGAAGGTTCACAAGGATGTTGCCGGGACTTGAGAAGCTGAGTTCCAGAGAGAGATTGAATAGGTTGGGACTTTATTCCCTGGAGCGTAGAAGATTGAGGGGAGATTTGATAGAGGTGTATCAGATTTTGATGGGTATAGATAGAGTGAATGCAAGCAGGCTTTTTCCGCTGAGGCTAGGGGAGAAAAAAACCAGAGGGCATGGGTTAAGGGTGAAAGGAGAAAGGTTTAAAGGGAATATTAGGGGGGGCTTCTTCACGCAGAGAGTGGTGGGAGTGTGGAATGAGCTGCCGGATAAAGTGGTAAATGCGGGGTCACTTTTAACATTTAAGAAAAACTTGGATAGGTTCATGGATGAGAGGCGTGTGGAGGGATATGGTCCAAGTGCAGGTCAGTGGGACTAGGCATAAAATGGTTTGGCACAGACAAGAAGGGCCAAAATGCCTGTTTCTGAGCTGTAATTTTCTATGGTTCTATGGATGTGAGTGTGAGGGAACACTCTGGATCCAGTGATCATAATGCCATTAGTTTCAAACTGATCATGGATAAGGATAGATCTGGTCCTCGGGTTGAAGTTCTCAACTGGAAAAAAGGCCAAATTTGATGAAATGAGAAGGGATCTGGGAAGTGTGGATTGGCACAGGCTGTTCTCTGGTAAGGATGTAAATGGAAAGTGGGAGGCCTTCAAAGGAGAAATTTTGAGAGTGCAGAGTTTGTATGTTCCTCTCAGGATTAAAGGCAAAGTAGATAGGAATAAGGAACCATGGTTCTCGAGGGAGATTGTAACACTGATTAAGAGGAAGAGAGAGTTGTATCAAATGTACAGGCAGCAAGGAACAGATCAGATGCTCGAGGAGTATAAAAAGTGCAAGAAGCTACTTAAGAGGGAAATCAGGAGAGCTAAAAGAAGACATGAGGTTGCTTTGGCAGACAGAGTGAAGGAAAATCCAAAGAGCTTCTATATGTTAGGAGCAAAAGGATAGTGAGGGACAAAATTGGTCCTCTTGAAGACCAGAGTGGTAGACTGTGTATGGAACCAAAAGAGATGGGGGAGATACTAAATGGTTTTTTTTGCATCCGTATTTACTGAGGAAACGGGCATGGAGTCTACGGAAATAGGGAAAACAGGTAGGGAGGTCATGGAACCTTTACAGATTAAAGCGGAGGAGGTGCTCGCTGTCTTGAGGCAAATCAGAGTGGATAAATCCCCAGGACCGGACAGGGTATTCCCACTGACCTTGAGGGAAGCTAGTGTTGAGAGTGAGGTGGAAAGAGTAGGAGACCGGGAAGAAACAAATAAAGGGAGAGTGAGCGATAAAAGAAAATTAGATGAGCTTCAGTGTCAGCAACGAAATCCATTTGTCTGCCTCAGAGTGTTCCTGGACATCCATCTTCTTTCTCAGAAGAAAGAATATGGTACCCAGATATGATGGTGGTTCTTGCACTATCAGACTTGCCCTGCCATAGAATATGGTGTTAAACCCCTGGGTGCATAATTAATGAGTTGGGAGCTGGAAGATATGGCGTGGTTTCCCGCCAGCTCGAGAGCGGGAAACACACCATGTTCCTCTCCTCTCACCATGGGACACAGACCTGGGTGGGAGATTTCCACCCAGGGAGTCTAAGCCGACAGTTTCCTGCTGCTTCACTCCCTCCGTCCTGGAGTAGAGCTGTTACATTTTGCAGTTTCCAGTCCACTGGGGCCTTTCCTGAAGCTAGGGAATGTTAGCAGATTACAACCAATGCAGTGCCATAGCAGAGGCCTGGGCATCCAGGTGAGTGATGGCGGGATTTGGATTGTGGGGCAGAGGAGTGGATTTTGAGGAAGGACAGATGGGTGGCTCTCAGTCGGCTGCCCTTTCCTAATGTCTGGTTCTTTGATAAGACACTTCAGAGCCTTTAAATAAGCCACCTCCGCCCTCCCCCCTCCCGATCCAGGAACCCACAAACAACCTGACAGTGTGAGAGTGATCAATGCTTACTTTTCAAGCTCCCCGCATGACAAGTTTCCCCCATCCACCATTGGGTGAATACCAGCAGTGACAGCATGAGGCCCTTCGGTGGTCATTAAATGCCCACCTAACGGCCTCAATTGTTGGCCGGCAGGAAGGCCATTCATGAGGCAGGAAAGTGACAGGTTCCGCATCAATCACTCTCCCACCTGATTAAATACCTTCCCCACCCGCTCCAAACTTACCGCGGGAAAACGCATTCAGTTCCACCCAGTATTTTAGTGAGGGCATGGAAAGAAAGGACAATTCATTTCAAAAAAAGGATCAAAGAAATTAAAGGAAAACATCCACATTGTAAAATTGCGCAGACCTTATTTCTGAAATCACAAATGACCGGTTTCTTTTGTTGTTGGAACTTGGGAGTTGATAGGAGCTGTCGGAGGGGGAATTTATTTGATTTGATTTTGATTTGATTTATTCTTGTCACATATATTAGTGTACAGTGAAAATTATTGCATCTTGCACGCTATACAGACAAAGCACACTGTACATAGAAAAGGAAAGGAGAAGTATGTAGTGTTACAGTCATAGCTGGGGTGTTGAGAAAGATCAGTGTGATGCGAGGGAGGGCCATTCAAAAGTCTGATGGCAGCAGGGAAGAAGCTGTTCTTGAGTCAGTTGGTAATTTCCACTTGTGGCAAATACAATGGGACAGTCCTGGTTTCCATAACGCCTGTGCTTATAGTTTTATCAACTGGGAACAGCAGAAGTCTCTCTTTCTGCCTTCTATTGACCTGATCTGATAAATGAAACACATGGAACGAAATTTGTGGTTGGTTTTGGTCAACTTGCGGTTTGCACGCACTGAACGAGTAACTTAGCTGCGGAAATTATTACAATTCACAAGAGGTCGAAACTCCAGTGAATACAAAGGCATCACAAGCTTGATTTATGTGCGCAACTGAAATAAAAGCAGATTAGCAAAGACCTTGTCTGGAGAACACCAGATATGATGACATGCTGTCGTCTCTGCTTGTTAATTTTCTAATGGAGATTGTTGGTGCTACAAATCTTATTGCTTTTGCCAGTAGCATAGAACATAGAACATTACAGCGCAGTACAGGCCCTTCGGCCCTCGATGTTGCGCCGACCAGTGGTACCAATCTAAAGCCCCTCTAATCTACACTATTCCAATATCATCCATATGTTTATCCAATAACCACTTGAACGCTCTCAACGTTGACGAGTCCACCACTGCTGCCGGCAGGGCATTCCACGCCCTTACTACTCTCTGAGTAAAGAACCTACCTCTAACATCTGTCCTATGTCTCTCACCCCTCAATTTAAAGCTATGTCCCCTCGTGCTAGCCAACACCATCCGAGGAAAAAGGCTCTCACTATCCACCCTATCTAATCCTCTCATCATCTTGTATGCCTCTATTAAGTCACCTCTTAACCTTCTTCTCTCGAATGAAAATAACCTCAAGCCCCTCAGCCTTTCCTCATACGATTTTCCCACCATACCAGGCAACATCCTGGTAAATCTCCTCTGCATCCTTTCCAACACTTCCACATCTTTCCTATAATACGGCGACCAGAACTGTACGCAATACTCCGAATGCGGCCGCACCAGAGTTTTGTACAGTTGCAGCATGACCTCCTGGCTCCGAAACTCAATCCCTCTACCAATAAAAGCGAACACACCTTACGCCTTCTTAACAACCCTATCAACCTGGGTGCCAACTTTCAGGGATCTATGCACATGGACACTCAGATCCCTCTGTTCATCCACACTACCAAGTATCTTACCATTAGCCCAGTACTCTGTATTCCTGTTACTCCTTCCAAAGTGAATCACCTCACACTTTTCCGCATTGAACTCCATTTGCCACCTCTCAGCCCAGCTCTGCAGCTTATCTATGTCCCTCTGTAACCTGCCACTTCCCTCCGCACTGTCTACAACTCCACCGACTTTAGTGTCATCCGCAAATTTACTAATCCATCCTTCCACGCCCTCATCCAAGTCATTAATAAAAATGGCAAACAGCAGTGGCCCCAAAACAGATCCATGCGGTACACCACTAGTAACTGAACTCCAGGATGAATATTTCCCATCAACCACCACCCTTTGTTTTCTTACAGCTAGCCAATTCCTGATCCAAACCACTAAATCATCCTCAATCCCATGTGTCCGTATTTTCTGCAAAATGGTTCACAGCGCGATGGGGAGTGTACAGAAGAAGGAATGGAAAATGTATAGTTTTATTCACCGTAAAAGGATCAAAAAAAGGACCTTGTGTATATATATAAGGGAGACTGTCACTTTCCATCCCTGGAATACTCGCTGTGTGACTGGTATGCAACCTCATTGAGAAGCAGAGGTGAATGCCAAAAGTGCACAAAGCATTTATCACAGACATATTCATCCACTCTGGAAAAAGGGACACTTTGAAATGGATAATGTGGTCCACTTTATCAGAAGTTGGCAATGCTATCAGCTACATCATTAGATAGGGAAAAATTGGGGTAGGGAGGAGGTGTGACATATTCACTCTTGCATTCAAAAACATACCAACGAAAGTCATATTGTTCAGGATTTTGTAATGCAGCCATAGGTTGTCATGTGGGTAATATTTATCTCTGTTGTTCAAAGCTGTTCTGCACCAAGTGATGAGGTTATTATTAATATCTGTTCTAAATGTCTGGTGCAATCGTGATATCCATCTCTGTCCCTTGGTTAGGTTGCACACAGTTGGTATCCCAGTGAATCAGAGCCATGGTCTCCCTCAGACTCACACAAACTCCTTGCCGACTGCCTCATTTTCACCAACACACATGAATTGGGAAATTGTGACTTTGTTTTTGTTTCACCTGTTTCAGCTCCATTAAAGATGTTATATAAACGCAGTTGTTGTTTAATTCCTTCTTTTCTCAAGCCCATGCTTGTTCTCTTCGGAGCGAGGCGAGCTGTGCCCAGCTTCTAATTTTATCTTTTACTCTTGTTCTGTGCTTCTAAAACTTCATTCTAACTCTTTAAAACTCTCTAACAACGCCTTAATGTAATTTCTCATAGATTTGGCCACACCCTAGCTGTGACTGTAACATTACATTCTGCACTCTCTCCTTTCCTTCTCTATCACAGTATGTTTTGTCTGTAGAACCCGCAAGAAACAATACTTTTCACTGCATGTTAATACATGTGACAATAATAAATCAAATCAAATCAAATCTTTTGTTTTACAATTCACTGCCTCCATTTTAATTATATTTTCTTTCTTCCCAACTCTGTCTCTCATTTCGTAAAACGTTTATTGTCATTTGGTCCCTTTGCCTTTTGCACGGTCTCTCGCGCTTTCTCTCTGCCTCTGTTTGTGTATTTTCTGTGGATCTGACTTGCTCCCTCTTTCTGCTTGTCCCTGGTTGTCTGTACATCTGTCTTTTTTCATCATCTCTATCTTCTATTATTGTTTCCCTTTCTCTATTAATTCCTTGGTCACCTTTGCTGTTAAAATGTATCTTTCTCTCGATCCATTCCCCTTTGTCATTCCACTTCTTTCCCTTTCTCCCTCACTTGTTCCCGACCTCAGCCTTTCCCACCGTAGGTGGTCTCTCACCTGCCTTGATGTGGATCTGAGTGACAGATCATCTGGTGCCATTCATGACAAACTGGGATACTTCCACTCATGAACGGGGCAAGGATATAGCCAGAAGATTCTTCCTTTTGCTATCAATTGGCAACTTTGCTCAGCATACAATCCCGACAGTGCAGAAGGAGGTGATTTGGTCCATCGAGTCTGCACTGACTCTCCAAACGAGCATGTTACCCAGACCCAGAATCTGCCCTATCCCCGTTGCCCCAAGCATTTACCTTGCGAATCCCCCGAACCTACAGATCTTGGGACACATCTCATTTTTTTGCACATAAAACTGAACATTAGTCCTCTTTAACTCGATACAATCATAGAATCCCCACAGTGCGGAAGGAGGCCAATCGGCCAATTGAGCTTTAACCAACAACAATCCCAGCCAGGCCTTGTTCCCATGTATTTACCCTTCTAGTCCCCCTGACACCAAGGGGCAATCTAGCACGGCCAATCCATCTAACCCACACATCTTTGGACTGTGGGAGGAAATCGGAGCACCTGGAGGAAACTCAGGCAGACCATGGGAGAACGTGCAAACTCCACACAGCGCTCCGAAAGCTAATGGTATTTGCTACCAAATAAACCTGTTGGACTTTAACCTGGTGTTGTTAAAACTCTTACAATGCAAAGGCAGCAGCATTGACTGTCAGAGACATGTCCGTTAGGCTGGCACCAGCATAGCTAGAGCAGGGTTGACCAACATATTCACTGGGCAAACACACGTCAATGTTTTTCTCACTCAAGGGGCCGATGAGTAAATTTCAGAATGATAAAGTTTGGCACAGCAGAAATTTCAATGAAAAACTAAACTGAGATATGAAAAGAAACAACTTGCTGAGCACAATAATGAGTAATAAATAAAGATGATTATTAGAGTTTAATCCTCATCAATCACAAATTGTTTCTCTCCCACATTTGCTGCAGATTGGCTCAAAATCCTATCAGCAGCAAACATGGGAAAGAAACGGGATGTGATTGGAGGAGCAGCTCCATGCAGATTCTTCCATTCAAACTGAACTGTGTGACTGAGATTCTGGAAACTCGCTCCGGGGGCCGCATTGAGGGGCTTCGAGGATCACATTCGCCCCTTGGTCCACACGTTGGACAACCCTGGGCTACTGCATGTGTTTGATGAGTGAGTAACAATTTATGTGTTTGGAAAGAGAGCAAACATCATCAGGGAATGAGTGAAGAAGAGTGGAGACATCCAGGTCTTGCCATCCTTACGCCAATGGAAGATGAAGTGCTGGATCAGGAAGGCCTGGGGGCAGAGTGGGTAATTACTGCTGGTGAGATGGGTTGAGTGGGTGGCCTAATGAATGGGCACAGGAGAGCGTCTGGTGAGGACAAAACATAGAGCTTGTGTATCCATCACTGGTCACAGAGAGCAGTCTGAAGGACGTATTGGGATAAGAACAAAATACCTCGGAGCAGCAGAAGGCCATTCAGCCCCTCGAGCATACTCCATCCCGGCTGATCTAATTATAGTCTCAACTCTTTTCCCCGTCACCCTTGATTCGCTTCTCAATCCAAAATCATTCTTAACTCAGCCTTGAATATATTCAATGATTCTGCCGCCACTAGTCTCCAGGGAAGAGAATTCCACTGACCAGCCACCATCTAAAAAATAAATTTCTCCTCATCTCAGTCTTAAGGGACTGACAATTACATTTTAAAATCTGTCCCCTTGTTCTGGTTTCTCTTACAAGAAGAAACAGCCTCTCAGCAACCACTCTGTCTCATCCCCTCAACGCGGTAACCTTTTAATCTTCTGAACTTTCATAGATATTGCTCCAATCTGCTCAAATTTTCCTCGTAAAATAAACCTCTCCATCCCAGGAATCAGCCGAGTGAACTTTCTCTGAACTGGTTCCAATACAATTCTATCCTTTTTTAAGTAAAGAGCTCAACATTATACACATTACTCCAGTTGTGATCTAATGAAGGTCGTGTAAAGCTGCAGCAAAACCTTCTTACTCTTACCTTCCATTCCTATTGCAGTAAGAACGTTAAGAAACAGGAGCAGGAGTCATCCATTCTGTCCTTCAAATCCACTCCATCATTCAATGTGACCATGGATGATCCTCGGCTTCAACACCATTTCCAGCATTATCCCTGCATTCCTTGATTCACCAGCATTCTAATGGAAAACAAATACCCCCTCATCTCAGCCTAAATAACTGCCCCTTATTCTCAGACTGTGTACCAGGTTTCAGACCCTCCAGCAAGGGGAAACATCCTTTCTGCATCTGGCCTATTGAACTCCGTAAATTAGTGTAGGTTTGAATAAGTTCAGCTACCATTCTTCTAAAGGTCTGAGAATAAAGTATTTTTGTTCCTCATAGTACAACCCATCTGTCCCTGGACCTATTTTAGTGAACCTTCTTTACATGCCAAGTACATCTTTGCTTCAGTCAGGAGACCAAACCTGTACACAATACTCCAGGTTGGTCTCAGCAAGGCATATAATTGCAGGAAGACATCTTTTTCCTCCACTCAAATCCTCTTAGAATAATGGCTAACATACCATGTGTTATCTTAACTGCTCTCATCTTCGCTTTCAGTGCCTCATCAACAAGGACATCAAAATATCTTGAAGTTGTCTTAATGTCTGTTTTTCCTACAAAATTAGATAACCTCACATTTTTCCACCTTGTCGTCCAGCTGGCAATCCTTTGGCTGCTCCCTGAGCCTCTCCACATCCCCTTGAAACATCTTTGCATCCTCCTCACAATTCAGATTTTCACCTTGTTTTCCAGTTTTTGCAAATTTGGAAATATTATATTTGATCCCCACATCCATATCATTGATATAGATTCTGAATAGCTGAGACCCAAACACTGATCCCTGCCGTACTCCACTAGTTAGAAGCTGTCAACCCAAAAGTAACCCATTTATTCCAACTCCTTGTTTCTGTCCACTCAATCCACATTGGAGAGCTGGTGCAGACACGATGGGCCAAATGGCCTCCTCCTGCACCAACACTATTCTGTGAAATCTTAGAAAACAGGGAAATGCTGGGATTAAACTCAGCAGGTTCGGCAGCATCTGTGCAGAGAGAGAGAGAAACAGAGTTAACATTTCAGCTCTGTGACCTTTCCTGTGAACTGGGGAAAGTTAGAAATGTAACAGGTTTGGAGAAAGGGGCGGGTGGGACAGGGACGAAAGGAAGGTCTGTGAGAGGGTGGAAGACAGGAGAGATTGAATGAGAGAAAAGTGAACCCCCCCCCGCCCCCCCCCAGAGCCAAACTCCCTCAGAGGCTCCCACACTGCATTCCAACAAACTGAACTGGATTGGACTGAATGGGAAGTCATGGGAATGTAACCCTCACTGACTTCATGGATCAAGTACATTTCTGGATGGAAATTAGCTGCATAGACTCCAGCCTGGTTGTTGGTGTGGAACAGGAGCTGATGTCTATCTGTGTGTGTGTGTGTGTGTGTGAGTCCCTGCCTGCAGCTCCCAGAGAGTTTAAAATCCTGCATCTGTCTCTCTGCAGAGCTGCTGGTTAAAGACACATTTACAGCATTTATCAGACAGAAACTTCACTCTCATTCTCTCCCTCCCCTCCCCCAGCCAGTGCCTCTGTTAAAAAAAATGCTAAACGCTTTATTTTGCAGCTCTGATCAGTGGTGAATCATTAACCATGAAGCACAGGGCACACACACACACTCACACACCCGGACACACAGCATTGTAAATCAGAAGTGGGATTTGTAAACGCAGCAACAAAGAACTTTGCAAGATATTGTTTCAGTTCAGGCAACTTAAGGAAAAGTGAACTTTGCAAGAATCAGCAAAGGGTGCAAACCTGTAGCGGATGGAGTCCTGGATGAACAAGTTGTGCAATCCACATTCAGACCTGGCCTCTCTCTCTCTCTCTGGCAGTGCAGGGCTGCTGGTTCATTTAAATCCATCTTCTCTCAGCTCCCAGTGCTGGTGATGTGAAGCTGGGAGTGGGGGGGAGGGAGAGCCTTGGGATGAACCATTTGCCTGGTGCTCACTAACCCCCACACACACAAACACCCCCCCCCCCCCCCCCCCACTCAGAGACAGGTTGGTGTTGGACTGGCCCATACCTGGAGTAGGTGGGTTCAGGTGAGGTGTATGAGCTGTGGTTGGATGGGGGGGTGATTGGGGAGGTGCGGACAGTTTGAGTGACTCAGTGAGGTTATAAAAAGGCTGAGGCTCCTTTGTCCAGTCTCTCTCTCCACGTGGGTTGGTAAGTATCAGGTAAGCTGTGTCTTTGTGAGTGAGTGAGTCAGTGTGTGCTTGCATGGAGTTCCAGCTCTGCTATTGTAACCCCCCCTTTCCCAGCACAAAGCCCCTGTTCCTGGATCTGTCTCCCCACCATGGGAGAGGGGATGGAAGGAGTTGGAGAGATCACCGAGGGAAAACATGTGCGATGGTGAGTATGAACCTCTTCACTTTCTGTCTGCACCTTTCCCGCCTCAGCCCTGCTTTTCTCTCTGTTTGCAGCCTCCTCTCAATCTCCCTCTCCATCTTTCTATCTCTCAACCTTTCTCTCTCTCAATCTCTCTCCCTCTCAATCTCTCTCTCTCTCAATCTCTCTCCCTCTCAATCTCTCTCTCTCTCAATCTCTCTCCCTCTCAATCTCTCTCTCAATCTCTCTCTCAATCTCTCTCCCTCTCAATCTCTCTCTCTCTCTCAATCTCTCTCCCTCTCAATCTCTCTCTCTCTCAATCTCCCCCCCAGCTGTTGCCCCCCCCAGCTGTTTCCCCCCCCAGCTGTTTCCCCCCAGCTGTTTCCCCCCCCAGCTGTTTCCCCACCGCTCTGTTCCCCCCCCCCGCTCTGTTTCCCCCCCCCCCGCTCTGTTTCCCCCCCCCCGCTCTGTTTCCCCCCCCCCGGTCTGTTTCCCCCCCCCCGGTCTGTTTCCCCCCCCCCGGCTCTGTTTCCCCCCGCTCTGTTTCCCCCCCCCGCTCTGTTTCCCCCCCCGCTCTGCTTCCCCCTCCCCGCTCTGTTTCCCCCCCCCCGCTCTGCTTCCCCCTCTCAGACCCGCTCTGACCAATTCCTCTGAGACCCTCCAGTCCCACCAGGATTCCCCCCCCCCAAATCCCAGCCCTATCCATAGGGGCCCCTCCCCAGCTCCTGAACTCCTGTCCCCACCCCCACCGACAGACCCAAACCCCACCCCCACCGACAGACCCAAACCCCACCCCCACCGACAGACCCAAACCCCACCCCCACCGACAGACCCAAACCCCACCCCCACCGACAGACCCAAACCACACTCCCACCGACAGACCCAAAACCCCACCCCCACCGACAGACCCAAAACCCCACCCCCACCGACAGACCCGAACCCCACCCCCACCGACAGACCCAAACCCCACCCCCACCGACAGACCCAAAACCCCACCCCCACCGACAGACCCGAACCCCACCCCCACCGACAGACCCAAATCCCCACCCCCACCGACAGACCCAACCCCTACCCCCAGACCCAAAACCCCACCCCCACCGACAGACCCAACCCCCACCGACCGACCCAAACCCCACCCCCACCCCCACCGACAGACCCAAACCCCACCCCCACCGACAGACCCAAACCCCACCCCCAGACCCAAACCCCACCCCCAGACCCAAACCCCACCCCCACCGACAGACCCAAACCCCACCCCCAGACCCAAACCCCACCCCCACCGACAGATCCAAACCCCACCCCCAGACCCCACCCCCACCGACAGACCCAAACCCCACCAACAGACCCAACCCCCACCCCCACCGACAGACCCAAACCCTACCCCCACCCCCAGACCCAAACCCCACCCCCACCGACAGACCCAAAACCCCACCCCCACCGACAGACCCACATCCCACCCCCACCGACAGACCCACATCCCACCCCCACCGACAGACCCAACCCCCACCCCCACCGACAGACCCAAACCCCACCCCCACCGACAGACCCAAACCCCAACCCCGACAGAACCAAAACCCCACCCCCACCGACAGACCCAAACCCCACCCCCAGACCCAAACCCCACCCCCACCGACAGACCCAAAACCCCACCCCCACCGACAGACCCAAAACCCCACCCCCACCGACAGACCCAAAACCCCACCCCCACCGACAGACCCAAACCCCACCCCCACCGACAGACCTGAACCCCAAACCCCACGCCCACCGACAGACCCAAACCCCACCAACAGACCCAAACCTCTCTGCCCCTCCCCCCGATCCTCTCTGCCCCTCCCCCAGATCCTCTCTGCCCCTCCCCCCGATCCTCTCTGCCCCTCCCCCCGATCCTCCCTGCCCCTCCCCCGATCCTCTCTGCCCCTCCCCCCGATCCTCTCTGCCCCTCCCCCCGATCCTCTCTGCCCCCCCCCCCCGATCCTCTCTGCCCAATCTTCTCCAATCCCACTCTAATCACCCCCCCACTCACTCTCTCTCAGGAACTCACCGCCAAAGCCCTCTGAGCCCCTCCCAATCCTTCTCAACCCCCCGCCCTCAATCTCCACTAATTCCCCCCCAAAACTCCTCTTTCCCCCACCTGATTCCCTGTCCCTCTGCCCCATCTCCTTTCATCCGACTCTGTAAGCACCCCCTCCCCCCGCTCAATCTCTCTGACACCCACTGCCAATCTGACTCTCAGCCCCCTGAATCCTCCAAGTTCCTGCCCCAATTCCTCAGCCCCCCCCAAAGGCTCCCTCTGCCCCCCTGCCAAACCCAAGCCCCCCTGACGCCTGCACCCAATCCTTCCTCAGTCCTCCCCACCCCTGAATCCCTCTGAGTCACCCCCCCCGCTCCGTATCGCTCGACGCCCCCCCAATTCTAACCCTGATGCAAGGCACCACCCTAAATCCCCTCTCTGAATTTCCCCCCTCCCAAATCCCTATAAATCCACCCCGCCCTCAATCCCTTTCCCTCCACCCCGACTCCCCCTCCCCTCCCGCTAACTCCCTCTCTGACTCCCTACCCCATCCAGACCCTCCCCAGATTCTAAGCCCCTGAGATTCCTCTAGAATCCCCCCTGAATGTCTCCTGAGATCGCCCCCACCCTTGCCACATTCCTCTGCCCCCGAATCCCTGCTCCCTCTCCAATCCCACCCTTCAATCTGTCTGAGCACCAAACCATGTCTTGTAATCCCCGTAAGCCCCCCCAATCCTTCCTGTATCCCTCAGAACCCCAGAAATCCCCCTCTAAGCCCCCCCTTCCCGAATCCCCCTCAATTCCCCCCGATTCCCTCCCTCTCAGCCCCGCTAAATCCCAAAGTCCCCATGAGACCCTTCAATCCCCGAATCCCTCTAATTCCCGACCACAATCCCTGAGTCTCCATCTCCACTCTCCCCCTTTAATCCCTCTCAATTACCCCCCCCCCCACTCCAGCCAATTCTGTCGTCCCTCCTCACAATCCCTCTAAATCTCCCGATCCTTCCCTCTGAGCCCCGTACCCCGCTCCCCCCACTGCCCAAACCATCTTCAAAGCCCCCCAGCTGAATATCCCTCTAAGTTCCCCTCTTTCCCCCCGCCCCCCCTCTCAACCTGGCAAATTCCCACTCCCTCCCTGTGAACAGCCTCTGGACTGACAGATCCCCCCCTTTCTAATTAGTACCCCCCTCCCCCCCCACCGCGCGTCCATCCCCGTCCACCACCCCCCTGTAAACAGCTCCTGGTGGAGTTGGATGTGGAAACTCTGCCCATTTTAAACATTAACGTTCAAATGACTAATTCCCCTGACACTGAGCAGCCTGTGTTATAACATCCCCCACCCCCATCCTGTACAACAGACCCCCTGTCTGATTCTTCCCCCCCCATCTCCATTGCCCCCTTTCTCTGATAACCCCTGACTCTGGTCAGCCTGTGTTATAATATTCCCCCCTCTTGTACAACAGCCTCCCCCACCGGCCCCTTCCCTCTCTGTCTAATAGCCCCTGGCTCTGAACAAGCCCCTGTATTACACACTCCCCCCTTTCAGCAGTGCTGAATCCCTCTGAATTGCCCCCGATTCCCTCCCTCTGCGTTCCTGGGCCTTTGCTGCTTGTGAACAGCAAACCCGTGATCTGGCCCGTCCCCCACGAGAGAGGGAGAGATATAAGAGACAGAGAAGTAGAGATGGAGTTAGAGAGAATGCTGCTGTCATTCAGACGGAATGATTCACAGAGAGGGGGAAGCAGAGATCAGAGAGATGGAGATGGGGAGGATGCGACTGTAATTCAGACTGATTCACAGAGAAGGAAGCAGAGATCAGAGAGAGGGGGAAGCAGATAGAGAGAGTGAAGGAGATAGAGAGAGATAAGAGACAAATAAAAGCAGAGTTAAAGTTAAAATTTTATTTGTTAATCACAAGTAGGCTTACATTAACACTGCAATGAAGTTATTGTGAAAAGATATAGAGATGGGGAGTGAGAGAGAATGCTGCTGTACTTCAGACAGAATGAGTCACAGAGAGGTAGCAGAGATAGACAGAGGGGGGAGCAGAGAGAGAGAGAGAGACGGAGAGGAGGCTGCTGTGATTGATAAAATGATCCACAAAGAGAGAGGGAGAGATGTCCAGAGAGGCTGAGATACAAAGTGAGATGTCGAGACAAATAGAAAGTGGGGCTTTGGCAAGACAGAGTGACAAAGTTTCAGAGAGAGAGTGAAAGATAGAGAGAAGGAGAGAAAAGGGGGAAAGATTGAGAGGCTGAGGTATAAAGGATGGGGAGAGACAGGGATTGGAAAGATGTGGAGAAACAGTTCTGAGGATGGGGGAGTTGCACAGACAGAGCTTCAGGGAGAGGGATTGAAATCTGTGGGATTACATTGGAGCAGGGATCACTGGGAATACCCCCTCCCCCTGACACACAGACCACTAACCCTCAGTGTAAAAGCCCCACCAGTCTATCTGTGAATAAAAATGAATGACAAAGACACGGGGACTTTTATTAATATTTTTCTCTCTGGTTATAGCTCTTGTCCGAGGATTCCTCACGGCAAAACTATTCGCTCTCTGCATCGCCAAAGTTTCCAAAGGAATTCTCCTTGGAAGAGAGAAAGAGAAAATAAAGTGAAATTTGATTAAACACAAAACAAAAGCTGATTATAAACAATAAAAGGCACAGCAAGATCCCAGGACTTGCTGAAATTCACAATCTCACTGGGGGGAGGTGGGGGAAACATTCATTTTCACCTCCTCATTATTAAACCCTGACAAAATGGGAACACGTTTCAAATGCAATGAACTTCCAACTGCCTCCTGACTGTCCCGATATTGAATTTATTAAACACGTCAAAGCATTCTGGGGGCTTTACTCCAGAGACAGGCCAGTGAATAAACACAGGAGGCCCCAATGAAGTTCCCACTTCTATCAGTCACCTCTCTCCCCCCCCCCCTCTGTTTCTCCCTCTCCGTCTCCTACACACTTCCCCCAGATCTATATCTGTCCAATACCCCGTCTCTGGATAACCTGTCCTGATCTCTGCTCTGTTTCTCTATCTCAGGGTGAATCTGGATTGAAATGCTCTCTCTAAGTTTCTGTCTGACCGTTTAAAATAAAACTCACAATCAAAAGGGAAATGAGAGGGGGGGGGGGCGGGGGGGCAGGAAAATCCACAATCCCACCCTGAAGCGGCTGCTTCACATTTTATTGAACCATTGAATTCAGCCACTTAAACCCTGTTGGGGAATTAAGCGAATGCAAAAGTGCTGCTGAGATTTAGGCCGTGAAGTGCGGCCTAGTCACAGAGGCTGCATTATTCCTCAGGTGGAAAGAACAAACCCCCCTCTCTCCCACCCCCAGTTAAACAGAACAATCTTCTCCATCCACACCCACAAATCCCAGCGCCCTGTCTGAAAACACAAGCAGGACTCTGGGATTGAGAACAAGCCTTTCCCCCAGGCTCAGGAATTTGAATTTCAGCTCCCTCTCCCTCCTGAGTGCTTCACAGTGAGAGGGAGAGAGACTGGGAATGCTGCAATCAGGATCCCACAGGGAGACCCACACTGCAGGAGGACACCTCCCCCCCCCACAGAGCCTCTGTCTCTATCCCCCTACCCCCCTCCACTGAGCACCCAACACTCCCCACCCCTTCTCTGTTCACCCTGTTTCTCTCTCTCTACCCCACCCTCCTTCCCCTCCATCTTTTTATGTTTAAAGCATGGGGCTCTGTCATAGTGTGAGGAATATGGGGCAGGGGGACGGAGCATGAGTGCACAGCAAGATCCCACACACACACAGCTTGAACACGGCCAGATACAAAGTGATTTTGAAGTGAGGATTGGGGTAAAGTGAGTGGGAAATGAGGGAACCACACGTCTCCCTCTCTTTCCCCTCCATCTCTCCCCCACCGCAAATGAAAATAATAAGTCACTCCAGCATTGGTGCTGTTTGTACATTCGATATGAACAGGGAACCTTCCACTTCGAGCAGAGTCACACCCTTCTCCCATTCCCTCTGTCTCTCGCTGTTTCTCTCTTTCTCTGCCTCTATCTCTGAACCTGTCCAGCCCCCTCTGTGTCTCTTTTGCTTTCCCCCCAGATCTATATATATATCCAATACCCCATCTTTGCCCCGGTCTCTCTTACTCTGGATAATCTGTCCTGATCTCTGCTCTGTTTCTCCGTCTGGGGATGAATGGGGATTAAAATGCTCTCTCTGATAAGTTTCTGTCTGACCGTTTCAAATAATGACGTGTTGTGAGCCACGTTTGCTATTTCTCAGTGATTTCCATGGGGAAATGGGGAGGGAAGCTCCTGCAAAGCCACATCTCTCTCTCACTGCAATGTGGCAGCAGCCACATTCCAATATCTTTATATTGGGAAAAAATCTATTCAAACACAACAGCACAGATTCAGCCTCAGTCACACAGCCGCTGGTTACAAATCCCACCTTCTGGGAGGGTGTGAGTGAGGGTCTTTTCCCCAGAGACTGGGGAGCTGGGCTGTGAGTGCAGAGCAGAGGACCCCCCCCTAACCCACCCCCCCCTCCAGTGTGTCTCCTCTCCCTGCCCCTCTGCCTTTGATCTCCCTCTGTTACCCTCCCTTTCTCTCTCTCTCCCTCCCTGATAACTCACAATCAAAGGAGAAAGATGGGAGAGAGAGAGAGATAGCAGGAAAACCCACAATCACATCCCCAATCCGATGGAATAAAGCGGCTGCTGCAGGTTTTATTCGGCTGCTTTTCTCTCTCTCTCTGTCTGTCTCTCCTTCCCCCACTCCCTGTCTTTCTCTGTCTCTCTCTGTCTTTCCCTCCCTGAAATTAAATCCAAAAAATTCACATTGGTGTTTTCCATCACATTTTATTGAAAGATGAAATATAGACAGGAATGTCTGGGGAGAGAGAGAGGGGAGGGGTGCTGGGATTGGTAAGAACGCTGGAGAGACAGAGACAGGGAAATTATGAACCCCCCCCCCCCCCGCCCCCCCATCCAAATAGAAATTCCTGGGAAAAGAGGGAGGAGAATCTGGAGTCACACAGCACAGAAACAGGCCCTTCGGCCCACCAGGTCTATGCTGGCCATCAAATTCCAATCTATACTCCCCCCATTCCCCAGCACTCGCTGCACAGCCTACGATGCCTCGGCGATTGAAGTGCTTTAATTTACCCGACCCCGTTTACACTTCTTCCTTTGAACCCACTTTGCGGTCCGTGAGCGAGATTTTGTTTAATAAAGTGTGGTCACTGTTGCAGTGCGAGCAAAGGCCACAGGCCCAGTGTGTGCACAGCAAGATCCCACAACAACAGCAGCAGCAGCAACAATGTGAACCTGAATCAAATGGGACACAGTCCTCCCCAACACACCCCCAACACTCTCGCCTGCTGTGAGCCCCCTTCCCCACTCACTACCCTGTGTGTCTCATCCCAAATTCCCAGAAAGGGTTGAACTCCCTCTTAAAACGAAGCCAAACCCTTTTTAAAACACAATCTCTGTGGTGCTCTGGAAGATCCCAGAAGGTGCAGTTCGCTGTGTTGAGTGTGTTTTAATTTGGGAAATGTTTATACAGAGGGAGAGTGAGGCAGAGAGGGGCTGAGGCTGTGAAATCCACCCCCCCCCCCCCTTCGCCCCGGGACCCTCAGAATTGAATCATAACGTGTAGGGCCACACGGGGGCACAGTGGTTGGCGCTGCTGCCTCACAGCTCCAGGGACCCGGGTTCAATTCCCAGCTCGGGTCACTGTGATCCTGTGTCTCTTCCCCCACCCCCTCACTGCACTCTCTTTTATTTCCCTCGTTATCCACAGCTGGTTATCCCTTTTCTTACAGTCCTTCTTTTTCACCGGAATATATTTTTGCTGAGTACTTAAAAAAATCTCCTTAAAAATCCTCCACTGTTCCTCAGCTGTCCTACCTACCAGTCTGCTAGCCCAGTCTAGATGAGCCAATTCCCACTCATCCTATCAAAGAACAAAGAACAATACAGCACAGGAACAGGCCCTTCGGCCCTCCAAGCCCGTGCTGCTCCCTGGTCCAAACTAGACCATTCTTTTGTATCCCTCCATTCTCACTCCGTTCATATGGCTATCCAGATAAGCCTTAAACATTCCCAGTGTGTCCGCCTCCACCACCTTGCCCGGCAGCGCATTCCAGGCCCCCACCACCCTCTGTGTAAAATACGTCCTTCTGATATCCGTGTTAAACCTCCCCCCCGTCACCTTGAACCTATGACCCCTCGTGAACGTCACCACCGACCTGGGAAAAAGCTTCCCACCGTTCATCCTATCTATGCCTTTCATAATTTTATACACCTCTATTAGGTCACCCCTCATGCTCCGTCTTTCCAGTGAGAACAACCCCAGTTTACCCAATCTCTCCTCATAAGTAAGCCCTTCCATACCAGGCAACATCCTGGTCAACCTCCTCTGTACTCTCTCCAAAGCCTCCATGTCCTTCTGGTAGTGTGGCGACCAGATGCGGCCAAACCAACGTTCTATACAACTGCAACATCAGACCCCAACTTTTATACTCGATGCCCCGTCCTATAAAGGCAAGCATGCCATATGCCTTCTTCACCACCTTCTCCACCTGTGACGTCACCTTCAAGGATCTGTGGACTTGCACACCCAGGTCCCACTGCGTATCTACACCCTTTATGGTTCTGCCATTTATCGTATAGCTCCCCCCTACGTTACTTCTACCAAAATGCATCACTTTGCATTCATCTGGATTGAACTCCATGTGCCATTTCTTTGCCCAAATTTCCAGCCTATCTATATCCTTCTGTAGCTTCTGACAATGCTCCTCACTATCTGCAAGTCCAGCCATTTTCGTGTCGTCCGCAAACTTACTGATCACCTCAGTTACACCTTCTTCCAGATCGTACTCCCCTCTGTTCAAGCACAGGACACTGGTTTGGGACCCTACTTTCTCACCCTCCATCTGTATCAGAAATTCAACCATATTATGATCACTCAACCCAAGAGGATCCCTCACAAGAAGATCCTTAATTCTACGGACACCTAATTCTAAGCACACCCAGTAGCTGTTCCTTAAACAAGCTCCATATTTCAATTGTGCCCATCCCCTGCAGTTTCCTTCCCCAACCGATGCATCCTAAATCTCGCCTAATCGCATCATAATTTCCTTTCCCCCAGCTATAACTCTTGCCCTGCGGTATATACCTATCCCTTTCCATTGCTAAGGTAAACGTAATCGAATTGTGGTCACTGTCACCAAAGTCCTCACCTACCTCCAAATCTAACACCTGGCCTGGTTCATTACCCAGTACCAAATCCAATGTGGCCTCGCCTCTTGTTGGTCTATCTACATACTGTGTCAGGAAACCTTCCTGCGCACATTGGACAAAGATTGGCCACTTTAAAGCACTTGAACTATAGCTTTTCCAGTCAATATTTGTAAAGTTAAAGTCCCCCATAGCAACTACCCTGTTACTTTCGCTCCTATCCAGAATCATCTCAGCAATCTTTTCCTCTACATCTCTGGAACTTTTCGGAGGCCTATAGAAAACTCCCAACAGGGTGACCTCTCCTTTCCTGTTTCTAACCTCAGCCCAAACTACCTCAGTAGACGAGTCCTCATCAAACGTCCTTTCTGCCACCGTAATACTGTCCTTGACTAACAATGCCACACCTCCCCCTCTTTTACCACCTTCCCTGCTCTTACTGAAACATCTAAACCCCGGAACCTGCAACAACAATTCCTGTCTCTGCTCTATCCATGTCTCCGAGATTGCCACAACATCGAAATCCCAGGTACCAACCCATGCTGCAAGTTCACCCACCTTATTCCGGAGGCTCCAAACTTCAAACCACCTTCCAGCCTGCCAGTGCACTCCAGGCTGAATGGGGCCTCCTCCTGTTCCCTGTGTAACAGGCTGGAGAAGGGGCTGAATGGCCTCCTCCTGTTCCTGTGTAACAGGCTGAAGAAGGGGCTGAATGGGGCCTCCTCCTGTTCCTGTGTAACAGTCTGGAGAAGGGGCTGAATGGCCTCCTCCTGTTCCTGTGTAACAGGCTGGAGAAGGGGCTGAATGGGGCCTCCTCCTGTTCCTGTGTAACAGGCTGGAGAAGGGGCTGAATGGGGCCTCCTCCTGTTCCTGTGTAGCAGGCTGGAGAAGGGGCTGAATGGGGCCTCCTCCTGTTCCTGTGTAACAGGCTGGAGAAGGGGCTGAATGGCCTCCTCCTGTTCCCAGTGTAACAGGCTGGAGAAGGGGCTGAATGGCCTCCTCCTGTTCCTGTGTAACAGGCTGGAGAAGGGGCTGAATGGGGCCTCCTCCTGTTCCTGTGTAACAGGCTGGGGAAGGGGCTGAATGGCCTCCTCCTGTTCCTGTGTAACAGGCTGGAGAAGGGGCTGAATGGCCTCCTCCTGTTCCTGTGTAGCAGGCTGGAGAAGGGGCTTAATGGGGCCTCCTCCTGTTCCTGTGTAACAGGCTGGAGAAGGGGCTGAATGGGGCCTCCTCCTGTTCCTGTGTAACAGGCTGGAGAAGGGGCTGAATGGGGCCTCCTCCTGTTCCTGTGTAACAGGCTGGAGAAGGGGCTGAATGGGGCCTCCTCCTGTTCCTGTGTAACAGGCTGGAGAAGGGGCTGAATGGGGCCTCCTCCTGTTGCCTGAAAGAAAGAGGGTTAAGGAGGGTCGCGATCGAGGATATAAAATATTAACTGGGGACAGAGAGAGGGTTAAGGAGGGTCGCGATCGAGGATATAAAATATTAACTGGGGACAGAGGGTTAAGGAGAGTCGTGATCGAGGGTATGAAATATTAACTGGGACAGGGAGATGGTTAAGGAGGGTTGCGATCGAGGATATCAAATATTAACTGGGACAGAGAGAGGGTTAAGGAGGGTCGCAATCGAGGGTATAAAATATTAACTGGGACAGAGAGAGGGTTAAGGAGGGTCGCGATCGAGGGTATAAAATATTAACTGTTTCAGGACTGAGTATAGTGCCGTCTGGTGTTCTGCTCTAGTTTCGGAGGCTATTAAGATGTCATCTACATACTGCAGGATTGTGCTCCCCCTCGGGACCTCTACTTGTTCTAATATCTTACTCATTACCCGGTGAAATATAGCCGGGCTATTGTGGAAGCCTTGCGGGAGCCTAGTCCATGTGTCCTGTTTATCACCGACGGTAAATGCAAATTTATCTTGTGAATTAAAGTCCAGGGGAATGGACCAAAATCCATTGGCGATGTCTAATACCGTAAAGATTCCATGGGATGATGATAACCCGTTTAAAATGGTAGATGGACTAGCCACGATGGGGTGTAACTTGGGGGTCACTTTATTTAAAGCGGTATAATCAATGGTTAATCTATAACTCCCGTCTGATTTAGGCACCGGCCAGGTGGGGGAGTTGGTGGTACTAGTGGTTTCCCGTAGTATCCCTCCTTTTACCAATCCCTTTACAATTTCTTCAACTGCTTTTTTGGCCTCGGGCTTAATTGGGTAATGTCGGTGTGGTTTATGTTCTGGCCCTTCCACGAGGATGGGGGGAATTTTGACTAATCCAGTATCCAGGTTTGTTTCCGCCTATACCCCAGGGATTGAGGCGCAAATGGTGCCAAATCCATTACATTCTAACTGCCAGTTGCGTCCAGTTGCAGATGCTGCATGGATGGTTTCTAAATGGTTAACATATGTTCCTACCCTGTCTTTTCTCCCATCGGGGCGGGGCCAAATCAGTTCGCCTTTCCCGCAATCTATTAAGTCTTCGTATTCTTTCATCAGGTCATTTCCCATAATAGTTCCTTCATTATTTTGACATACATAAAATCGCATAGGTATAGACAGGTTATTCATTTCTACTAGGGTGGTTTCACTTAAGTAGGCAGGGGTCTTCTGTCCGTTCACACCCCTTATATAAATCATTTTGTTTGTGGTGGGCAAGGGTAGATCAGTGATAGATATGGAGGCTCCCGTGTCCACCAGCATTTCGCATGGTCTGCCCCCTACTTGTGCAGACACGTAGATTCTACCCTCCTGTTCATTCGTATCGGGCTTTTGGAACAACATTGGCAAGCCTATTATCTCCGGTTTGTTATCTTTCCTTTGTTTGGCTTGCTGTTCTAATCTTTTTCTCGGTCTTGTCTTTCCTTTGCAGTCTCTCTCGTTCTGGTCTATCTCTTTTGTCTTTCTCATACGCCTCACATTCTCATTTCAACATTACCCAAGTTTAGGCTCATTATCACATACACATACCCTCTTCTACGTGCATTATCCCCCTTTGGAGCCCTACAGTGCCTGACAAAGTGACCCAGTTTCCTACAATTATGGCACGCATCCTTTGGTTTATCTTCTCTGCTGTTTGCACTGACGTTTTCCTGTTTTATTTGTAGGTATGGTTTCTCATCTGGTCCATCTCTAATTCCAGATGCCCATTCCACTAATTCATCATAAGTCTGGGTATTGAGAACTCCCATTTTAAGGATTTTTTGGTGAGCTGGCGACAGCCCGTCTTTAAATGCTTGTAAAAAGGCTCTATCTGTTCGTGCAGCTTCGGGTACTTCCCAACATTCTTGGTATATTCTAAAGAGTCGCTCCGCAAATTCATAGGCTCTTTCACCCCTTTGTTGATTAACATTTTAATTTTTTCTTTGACATCAGCCCATTTCTTACCCGAGACTGAAACCTGTTCAATTAATCCAGCCAATTGATGAACTAAGAGAACTCCAATTTTCTTAGTTTTGTTTTTCTTTTCCTTTTCCAACCATTTTCGTTGTTGGTCCAGTGGATGGTCCAAATCCCATCCCCCTTTTATCATCTGTTTTATGAGTCTGTCCCTCTTCGTCATGAATTCATTTATCAGGGACCCAGGGGGTCCCCACTGTCTTTGTCCCGCCATAACACTGATAAGTTTATACTCACCACCTGGAGTGACTTATTCTCCCTTCTCGCTCTCCCTCTCTCAGGTCGCTCTTATCGGAGTCCGGTGATACCTGTAAGGGTTGATCAGATCCCTCCGTACCACCGCTTATACTATTTTTTTTAAGCCGGCTTTTCCTTCAAACCCCAGCGATCACTCAGACAGTCTCTATCTCACTCACGTCTAAACATCACACACTCTTATCACAGATGATCACGCACTGCATTTTGACCCACTCTATTTAGAGTTCGATAATCTATTCCGGTGCTCCGGTCGTGGCCATTCGACCGGACCGTAAACAGATTATCCCGGACGAGCCCCGAATTGTTGTAGGTAAAAAACCTCTGACACTATTAGTGGATCAAAATGCAGGTTTATTTTCACAATTGTGGGAGAAGTGAGGTTCCTAACAGTGGACCCAGGGCTTCTCATCGAACACAAGTAAGAACAGAGTTTATATATGTCCCGGGCCCCGCCCTCATTACATTGCAATTCTCTAAGATGTCTGTCATTGTTCATGGTGAGATTCTTGTTGTTTTAGCAGTATCTTCCTCTGCGTAGTTTGTTCGATCTCCAAGGCCACGATCGTTCGCCATTGCCTTGAAACAATATTACAGGTTTTGCACAAACAAGTTAACTAATCTACATACAGGTTTGTATAATACTTTATATCAGGATAAGATGAAGAACGTATGATGAATTTATATATATGAATCTATGGTGATTCAAAGACAGAAGGCATACATGCCAACTCCATCGTGTTAAACAAAGGTACATAAAAATGGAGACTGTTTAGCTTATTTCGAGCTGGGTTAATCGCATTTCTTGATAACAAATGGAGACAGAGGAATAGCTGTTCCTATTATCTGGCACAGACATGAAAAACACCGAATTCTGACAAAAACATGGACTCTGCAGTGTTCTAAAGAAAACTACAGAGTTCGGGTCTTACTGCTTAAGTGTGACAAGGGTCATTAACCCATTCCCGACTGCAGGAATCTTATCACCGTTCAAGCCAGCAGGATTTTCCCATCCCACTGCAGTGAAAGGAGATTTGGCTGGTCACCGGATTCTCTGACCTCGCTGAGCGGGAGTGTGGCGTGAACAGGTGGTAAGATCACACCCTCAGTCTATAAAATCTCTTCAGTCCGAGTGGCGGCACGGTAGCACAGTGGTTAGCACTGCCGCCTCACAGCGCCAGGGACCCGGGTTCAATTCCGGCCTCGGCTTACTATCTGTGTGGAGTTTGCACATTCTCCCCGTGTCTGCGTGGGTTTCCTCCGGGTGCATTGTCCATGCAAAATTGCCCTGAGGGTCCCACGATGTATAGGTTAGGGCGATTAGCGGGAACATACGTGGGGTTACGGGGTAAGCCTGGGTAAGAGTCTGTGCAGATTTGATGGGTCGAATGGCCTCATTCTGGACTGTAGGGGTTCTATGATTCTATGAACTAAAACTCTCCGGGCCAGGCAACATCCTGGTGAATCTCCTCTGCACCTTTTCCAGTGCTATCACATCCCTCCTATCCTGTGCATTCCACAACTGCACAATTTTTCGATGAGGGGCGGCACAGTGGTTAGCGCTGCTGCCTCACAGCGCCAGGGACCCGGGTTTGATTCCTGGCTTGGGTCACTGTCAGTGTGGAGTTTGCACATTCTCCCCGTGTCTGCGTGGGTTTCCACCGGGTGCTGCGGTTTCCTCCCACAGTTCGAAAGACGCGCTGGTTAGGTGTATCAGCCATGCTAAATTCTCCCCATGTTGCCCAAACAGACGCCAGAGCATGGCGACTACCGATTTTCCACAGTAACTTCATTGCAGTGTTAATGTAACCCTACTTGTGACACTAATAAATAAACTTTTAAACCTGATACTCGATTCCCCCATGTTGGCCTTGTTCTGTGATAATTAATGCGGATTTTAGATTATTCAATAGTTCTTTAAGGACAGCAGACACAGTGAAAAAAAAACATGTGACTCTTTACACAACAGATATATTTCAAGGGGATATTGCAGCCAGCTGTATCTGAGTGGCAGTAATCTTCCCTCAGAATCAGACAGATTGTGGCTTCAGCTCAGAGCCTCAAATACTAGGCCCTTAGCATCGATCAGAGACTCCGAACACAGCATGAAGGGAGACTGGACAAAGGAAAGTGGTGTTGAATTTGTGAGCCTTGTTTTGTGGAAAGCTTTAGTGTTTGGTCAGAATGTTAATTTTTGAGTGGACCTACCATACATTAAGCTGATCTTTCTCTATACCCTATCGGTAACTGCAACACTGTATTCTGCACCCTCTCCTCTCCTTCTCCCGACTGAACTCTATGAAAGGTATGTTTTGTCTGTGTAGCGTGCAAGAAACAATACTTTTCACCGTGTCCCAATACATGGGATAGGGCGACATGGTGGACAGTGTTTAGCAGTGCTGCCTCACAGCACCAGGATTCAATTCTCGGTTGGGAGTTGAGTTTGCACATTCTCCCTGTGTCTGCATGGGTTTCCTGCGGGTGCCCCGGTTTCCTTCCACAGTCCAAAGATGTGCAGATTAGGTGGAATCTGAGACGCTATAGAAGCAGGGTAAAGATTTGAAAATGAAGTGTTTCTCACCCACTTTTAAAAGACAATCCACATTCGCACCAGTCACATTTCACACACTCTGCTCAGTCCTGTGTTGGGGGGTGTTTAGTGCGGGATCAGTGTTTGCTTTTCTCAAACCGCAGTGATATTCCCAAATTATCAATGGCAAGAGGTTTCAGTGTTTAAACATGTAAACATTACAAAACTAAACCAGACAGAAAGTGATGAGGCCTCACACCTTCAATGGAGTCATCTTCGCTCAGAGTCAGAGAGATTGTGGGTTCAGGTCAGAGCCTGAAACACTAGGCCCTTAGCATCGAGAGACACAGAGACAGAGAAACACAGAGACAGAGAGACACACACAGATACATAGAGAGATATACACACAGAGGCAGAGAGAGAGACACAGATCCAGAGAAGTACAGAGACAGAGAGAGACACACAGATACAGAGAGATAGAGACAGAGGGACACACACATAAACACACTAACAGAGAAATACAGAAAGAGAGTTTGACAAAGTCAGATTTAATTTTCCATTCAATATTTATTTAAAAATTCAGAGAATATTTGACAGGAAAATTGATTTTAAAGTTAACAAAAGTGAATCTGACCTTTGAGCTTCACAATGAGATCTGAACCCCTATGCTCTGAGCTGCCCAATATCTGTACAGCTGTACCAAACACCAGAAAGAGAAAACCAGAGCTCAACATCACGGGAAATGAACAATTGTGAATAAGGAACGAGAAAAGTTATTAATTTATACCTGAGATTTAAACTACAGGAAAACTATTAACTACAATTACATTACAACAAAAGTTACCTTCTACATTTCACACTGAAAACTGAACTACCGCCCACAATTGTCTTAGTGACAGATTCAGAATGATAAACTGAGAGAATTTCACTGTTGGAGTCACCGACAGCAGATATTGTATTTGTGTCAATCAGGAATCTTAATAATCAGCTGAGGGAAATCTACAACGTCCAAAATTCAACCCATCACTTGATCTGTAAAAGAAAGATACAATAAGGAAGCAGATGTTTATGATGCGGGACATGAATGTTAGAGTTTTTAATCAATGAATCATTTAGAGATTTTTCAAATCCCTTCTGTTTGACAATCCACTCTGACACCAGTCACATTTCACACTCTCTGCTCAGTCCTGTGTTGGGGGGGCGGTGTTTAGTGTGGGATCAGTGTTTGCTTTTCTCAAACCGCAGTGATATTCCCAACAAGGGCAAGAGGTTTCAGTGTTTAAAAATGTAAAGATTTCAGAACAAAACCAGACAGAGAGTGATGAGGCCTCACACCTTCAATGTAGTGATTCCCCCAATCTTTCCTTTTGTAAATTGCTTTCTTCGTCTGTCTGAAGTATTGGAGACGTCGACATCACTGAAACAATACAATCTCTCGGGACAATCACTGTAAACCGCCTCTGGAAACAAATTGACACTTTAATCACCCAAAAAGCTGAATGTCCATTCAAACATCTCCCTCCCCATATCCTTGTAAATGCAAAGATAACTCCCATTTCCCCAAAGCAGGAAGATGTGAAATGGAAACATCTTCAGCTTTTTACACACTGCACTTTTCCACGGACCAAAATGTTTCAAAACATTTGCTGAAGTTTTGTTTTAAACTCTTTATCAATGTCCTTCCAGGTTTAGTGTGAAGGTTTGTGTTCCACACTGAGCCCCTCTCAGTCTCCACACGGAGCTTGTGTGTGTGCTGATGCTCCTGTCATTTTGGATGGATACTGTGTGAAGCTGCATTCTCTCCCAGTGAGTTTCTGATCTACTTCACTCTCTCTGTGGCTGGAGCAATGTCCAGCAGGCAGCAGAGGATGGCAGTGTATCACTGTCAGCACAATAGACAAACAGCCTTTAGCAAGAGAGGCTTTGACCCTTTTTCAATCCAAATCCCCAATTTGATGTTTCCAGCTGCGCTGTTTACAATGCTGCTGAATATTGTGTGTCTTTGGTAAACTGGGATGTGTAGCATTCAGTCACATTAAGTGGTGAATAAATACGTCAACACTGTGTATATCTTTCTGTGTGTGTGTGTCAGCGTGCATGTGTGTCAATGTATTTAAATCTCAAAGGAAAATAGGAGCAGGTGTAGGCCATTTGGCCCATCGATCCTGCGCCAGCATTCAAACACATCATGGGGCACGTACGCACACAAAACACGCACACACCAACACACACAAAACACGCACACACACACACAAACACACATGAAACACGCACAATAAACACACACACACAAACACAATAAACACACACACAAACACACAGAAACACACACACAAACACACACAAACACACACACATCAAAAACACAGCACTGCTGCCTCACAGTGCCAGGGACTCGGGTTCGGTTCCCGCTTTGGGTCACTGTCTGTGCGGAGTTTGCACGTTCTCCCCGTGTCTGCGTGGGTTTCCTCCGGGGGCTCCGGTTTCCTCCCACAGTCTGAAAGACGTTCTGGTTAGGGTGCATTGGTCGTGCTTAATTATCCCTCCGCGTCAGAGAGACTAGCTCGGGTAAATGCATGGGGTGATGGGGATAGGGCCTGAGTGGGATTGTGGTCGGTGCAGACTCAATGGGCCAAATGGCCTCCTTCTGCACTGGAGGAGTCTAGGATTCTATGAAAGCACACAGAAACAGATATTCTCACCCAGTAACACTCACACGCACACAGTAATAAACACACACGGAAACATGTCCATGCACACACACACACGCATGCACAAACACACACAAACAAACACACACAAACAAACACACACACACACACACAAACAAACACACACACAAACAAACACACATACATACACACGCACACACAAACACACACACACACAAACACACACAGATTCCTATTTTATTTCACACAATCGATTTGCCTCTTGAACATGCTGAATGATTGGGCTTCCACATCCCCCTGGAATAGAAAATTCCAAAGATTCACCACCCTCTGAGTGAAGAAATTCCTCCTCATCTCAGTCTTCAATGGTCTGCCCCTGATTCTGAGATTGTGTCCCCTGGTTCTAGTCTCACCAGCCAGGGGAAACATCCAATCTACATCCACCCTGTCACACCCTGTAAGAATTTTAAGTCTGTTTCAATGGGGTCGCCTCTCATTCTTCAAGGGTTCAAGGCCGACATCCGGGCTTGATGGCCATGGAAGGTGTGCTCATAACGGGGCCAAACAGCTGGATTATCAAACAGCAAATCCTGCCGGGTTCATGTATCAGTAAACTCTGCCCGAAACCTCTCTCAGTTATTACAATCTGGGCCTGGTATCAGTAAAATCTGCCCTAAACCTCTCTCAGTTATTACAATCTGGGCCTGGTATCAGTAAAATCTGCCCTAAACCTCTCTCAGTTATTACAATCTGGGCCTGGTATCAGTAAACTCTGCCCGAAACCTCTCTCAGTTATTACAATCTGGGCCTTGTATCAGTAATCGCTGCCCGAAACCTCTCTCAGTTATTACAATCTAGGCCTTGTATCAGTAAAATCTGCCCTAAACCTCTCTCAGTTATTACAATCTAGGCCTTGTATCAGTAAACTCTGCCCGAAACCTCTCTCAGTTATTACAATCTGGGCCTTGTATCAGTAATCACTGCCCGAAACCTCTCTCAGTTATTACAATCTGGGCCTTGTATCAGTAATCACTGCCCGAAACCTCTCTCAGTTATTACAATCTGGGCCTTGTATCAGTAATCACTGCCCAAAACCTCTCTCGGTTATTACAATCTGGGGTTTGTATCAGTAATCTCTTTCCGAAACCTCTCTCAGTTATTACAATATGGTCCTTGTATCAGAAATCTCTGCCCCAAACCTCTCTCAGTTATTAAAATATGGGCCTTGTATCAGTAATCTCTGCCCTAAACCTCTCTCAGTTATTAAAATCTGGGCTTTGTATCAGTAATCTCTGCCATAAACCTCTCTCAATTATTACAATCTGGGTTTTGAATCAGTAAACTCTGCCCGAAACCTCTCTCAGCGACACAAAACTGGCAGGACTTGCAGATAGTGAGGAACATTGTCAGAGGCTACAGAAGGATATAGATAGGCTGGAAATTTGGGCAAGGAAATGGCAGATGGAGTTCAATCCTGATGAATGCGAAGTGATGCATTTTGGTGGGAATAATGCAGGGAGGAGCTACACGATAAATGGAAGAACCATAAAGGGTGTAGAGACGCAGAGGGACCTGGGTGTGCAAGTCCACAGATCTTTGAAGGTGACGTCACAGGTGTAGAAGGTGGTGAAGAAGACATATGGCATGCTTGCCTTTATAGGACGGGGCATAGAGTATAAAAGTTGGAGTCTGATGTTGCAGATGTATAGAACGTTGGTTCGGCCGCATTTGGAATACTGCGTCCAGTTCTGGTCGCCACACTACCAGAAGGACGTGGAGGCTTTGGAGAGAGTACAGAGGAGGTTTACCAGGATGTTGCCTGGTATGGAGGGGCTTGGTTATGAGGAGAGATTGGGGAAACTGGGGTTGTTCTCCTTGGAAAGACGGAGGATGAGGGAAGACTTAATAGAGGTGTATAAAATTATGAATGGCATAGATAGGGTGAACGGTGGGAAGCTTTTCCCCGGGTCGGTGGTGACGTTCACGAGGGGTCATAGGTTCAAGGTGAAGGGGGGGAGATTTAACACAGATATCAGAAGGACATATTTTACACAGAGGATCGTGGGGGCCTGGAATGTGTTGCCGGGCAAGGTTGTGGAGGCGGACACACTGGGAACTGTATTGTTCTTTGTTCTTTGTTCTTTGTAATCTCTGCCCGAAACCTCTCTCAGCTATTACAATCTGGGACTTGTATCAGTAATCTCTGACCGAAACCTCTCTCAGTTATTACAATCTGGGCCTGGTATCAGTAATCTCTGCCCTAAACCTCTCTCAGTTATTACAATCTGGGCCTGGTATCAGTAATCTGTGCCCTAAACCTCCCTCAGTTATTACAATCTGGGCCTGGTATCAGTAATCTCTGCCCGAAACCTCCCTCAGTTATTACAATCTGGGTCTTGTATCAGTAAATTCTGCCCTTCAGCTGATTGGAGAATATCATTGTGAATATTACTGAGTTTGGGATGTAATATTTTCCTGCTGCTGCCAATATGGCTATTTTTAACATAGTTTCTGGGATCCTCCAGTCTCCCCTCAGCAGCTTTCTGGGCAGTGAGAGGTGACACACCGTTCACTAGCAGAGGGAGTTTTTGGTCCTGTCGCTGTCAGTGGGATTTCCCATTGAAGTCACCTCACGCTAGCAGGAAACCAGAGGCAGGGGAACGAGAGCAGAGAATTCCCCACGAGTGAACAGCCGGAGAATCCCGGACATTCGCTCCTTTCCCAGTTATCACTGCACTCAACCCAGTCGCTGTTTATACGCTCAGTTGTCTCAGTGAATACTACATTACACCATGCTGCTGTGGACACTACAGTCAACCCTTTCTGAGTTCTCACTGTATTAATACCATGTATGGATTGATATTTCATTGGACAATGTGCTGGGTTAGATGAGTATTTATTGATTCTTGTGATGTGGGTGTCACTGGCTAGGTCAGCATTTATTGCCCATTCCTAGTTGCCCTGGAGAAGGTGGTGGTGAGCTGCCGTCTTGAACCCGCTGCTGTCTATGTGGTGTAGGTACACCCACAGTGCTGTTAGGGAGGGAACCTGCTTAAATTATCACTGCATTTAACCATGTCACTCTTTATAAAAAATAAACTAGACCATGTCTGGGTAATGAATGTGGAGCATGTCTCCATTTCTCTTTACCTCAGCACTGTATCTGTGTATATAACACTTTATACAGTTTCAATGTTATTTATTAGTGTCACAAGTAGGCTTACATTAACACTGCAATGAAGTTGCTGTGAAAATCCCCTAGTTGCCACACTCCGGCGCTGTTCGGCTTCACTGAGGGAGAATTTAGCACGGCCAATCTACCGAACAGCATGTCTTTCATACTGTGGGAGGAAACCGGAGCACTCGGAGGAAACCCAGACACGGGGAGAACATGCAGACTCCACACAGACAGTGACGCAAGTCGGGAATTGAACCCGGGTCCCTGGCGCTGAGAGGCTGCAGTGCTAACCACTGTGCCACCCCTAGAAACTAGATACAGTTTCTCTTCTTAATGCATGGGGCCATCCCTCTGTATATACTACAATTGGTCTTTACTTAGTTATTGCTTCACTCAACTATGTCACTGTTTCCAATGCACTCAGTGAAGTCACAGTTATTAACGCACGCAGCCATGCCTCTATCGACACCACACCCGACAATTTCTAAGCTGTTGCTGCACTTCCCCAGGAATACATTTGATCTGTTTCACTTACATTCAGCATCATCGGAGATACTGCTGTGTTCGGCCTTGTTTCATTCATTACTCAACTCACCTGTGCCTCAGTTTTATTTTACACAAGTTCCTGTCTTTCTTATTCCTACATTCTACCCTGTTTCAGTTGTTACTGCACTGAAAAATCTCTCTGTTAGGTAGACAGAGAAAGAGAGTCAGCTGGATGGATAGACGAATATTCCTTTAAAGTTATATATTTGTGTGGGTCAGCTGGTGCCACCACTCTTGTTTGGAACAGTTTTTGTTTGGTCTTGTTACCAGCTATTGGGTGTTGTGTGAAATGTCCAATTGCTCAAGTATTGTGTGTGTAATATTGGTGTTGAAAGATTGGGTGAATTTCGCTCGAGTCTCTTGGAGATGAGCAGAAATTGAGGAAGGGAAATAAAGTTGAACATCGGTAAAGGGAAAGTGACCACAGTCCCAGATGACGATCTGCTGCTCTCCCCTTTGAGGGGGAGAACTCACTGGCGGTGATTTACCACACCTCAGGCCAGGGGAAAGGTTGAAAGGGTTCGGCTTTCATGACGTGTTGGAGACTTTGTGCATCTCAAACCAGCTGTCCAGCCAACTGGAGTGAACCAACTTCCATATTGCCACATTTCAATGCATGTTGCACAACCTGGTCACAAACTATTGCATTGGAGATTACTCACTGATATTGGGATTGATCTGTGACAATTCTCACAGTCGCGTATGTGTGCGTGTTCGTGTGTGTGTGTGTGTGTTTGTGTGTGTGTGTGTGTTCGTGTGTGTGTTTATGTGTGTGTGTGTGTGTGTGTGTGTGTGTGTGTGTGTGTGTGTGTGTGTGTGTGTGTATGTTTCTGTCTGTGTGCATGTTAGTGGATATGTTTTTACAGATTCCCAGAGAGAGAGAGAGAGAGAGAGCGAGAGATGCAGAGACCAACAGATGACAGGGTCAAGGAGAGTGAGAGAAAGAGAGAGCCAGATTGAGAGACGCACTGAGAGACAATGTCTGTCCAAATCCTCTTGAAGCCACTTTGCATTTTCCTCACAACTCACATTCCCACCGAGCTTTGTGTCATCCGCAAACTTGGAAATATTACATTAGGTCCCCACATCCAAATCATTGATAAACATTGTGAACATCTGGGAACAAAGTCCAGATCCTTGTGGCACAGCCGGCCGACACAAGACGGAGAAATCATCTGGCCGGGAACACAACAGCGACATTTTTCAGAGAAGCTCGGAGCCAGCTGTGTCTCAGTGGATCATAATCTGACCTCAGGATCATTCCATTGTGGCTTCAGTTACAGCATCAAATTCTCGGCCAGGCTGGAAAACAAATCACTCCTCAAATCCCCAAATAAAACGTTCTGGGATCTGAACTTAAAATGCTGTAACTGATCATGGAGGAAAGAGTGGGGTCTAATAGACACTGAGAAGATAACTTGCATCTGAATCATAGAACGGTGACAGCACAGGAGGCCATTCAGCCCCATCAAGCCAGTGCGACACTCTGCAAGAGCAATGTCACTATTCCCACTCCTCCACCCTTTCCCCGTCACCCTGTAAATATTTCCCCTTCAGCTTCCCATTCAACTTCCCCTGGAAGTCCTTGATGGAATCCGCTTCTCCCTCACCCTCAGACAGTACATTCCAGATACTGGACACTCACTACGTTAGAAACATTTCCTCATGTTGCCGCTGTCGCCATTTACCTGAATTCAGCATCCTCTGGTTTTCAACCTTTCCCCCAATGTGCCGATTATCTCAAAGCCGATCCTCTCAGTCCCGGGACGTCCCTGCAGGAGTTCCTCAGGGTGAGTGTCCGAGGCCCCAACCATCTTCAGCTGCTCCATCACTGACCTTCCCTCCATCACAAGGTCTGAAGTGGGGATGTTCGCTGATGATTGCACAATGTTCAGCACCATACGCAACTCCTCAGATACTGAAACAGAAAATAAGAACATACCAAACAGGTCAGGCAGCATCTGTGGAGAGAGAAACAGATTCTGGGACCAGGGGGACTGAGAGACAGGCAGATTGAGAAAAATATGCACACACACTAACACTCACACTCAGACAGCCTAAAACTAAACAGATATAGAATGGAGGAGGAATCCCTTCTCCCTCTGTAAATAGAGATTAACTCGATTTCTCTTCCAAAAAGACAGCACATCTGGATGGGCAGAATAGTCTCCAATTCTACCCATGGTCCTTTTCTGATCTCCATTCTTCACATCTGCACACGTTGGCTTCAGCTCCAGTTTGTGAATGAAAGCAAACCCCTGTTCATTACAAATCCACTCAGCCTTTTCCCTCTGCTCTCTCCACACACAATCTTCAAGACACAAACAGGAAAGATGGATTCCAGGAGAGAAAGGTCACACCTGATCCTCCTCTCAATGGATTCGCTGTCGCCAGAGAGAACATTCCAGCTCCTACAGAAAGTCACAACTGATTCATGTCAGGGACAGAATTGGAATGAATTAGACACAAAAGAGATGAAAGGTTTCTGCTCATCATAAAAAAGCTAAAGAGTCACTCAATGTCATTAAGGGAGAGACCTCGCTGGTCTGTCTTTGACCCAAGTCACACACTGACTCTGAATGTCCTCACAGCAACTTGGGGATGGACATTTCTATAGTACTATTCATGGCTTTAGGGTTTCCAAAAGTGTTTCACCGACAATGGAGCGGTTTTGAAATGTTGTCAGTGTTATTTAGGAAATAAGCAAACTTTTGACGCCACACGCATTGAGTTTAAAAATTGGCAAGCCATGTTGCAGCTTTATAGAACCATTGTTAGGCCGCACTTGGAATATAGTGTTCAATTCTGGTCGCCACACTACTAGAAGGGTGTGGAGGTTTTGGAGAGGGTACAGAAAAGATTTACCAGGATGTTGCCGGGTATGGAGGGCATTAGCTATGAGGAGAGTTTGTAGAAACTTGGTTTGTTCTCACTGGAATGACGGAGGCAAGGGGGGTGACCTGATAGAAGTCGACAAGATTATGAGAGGCATGGACAGAGTGGATAGTCAGGAGCTTTTTCCCAGGGTTGAAGAGTCAATTACTAGGGGGCACAGGTTTAAGGTGCTAGGGACAAGGTTTAAAGGAGATGTACGAGGCAAGTTTTTTACACAGAGGGTGGTGGGTGCCTGGAACTCGCTGCTGGGAGAGGTAGTGGAAGCAGATACAATAATGAGTTTTAAGGGGCGTCTGGAGAAATACAAGAATAGGATGGGAATAGAGGGATATGGTCCCTGGAAGGGGAGGGGGTTTTAGTTCACACATGGTTGGTGCAGGCTTGGAGGGCCGAAGGGCCTGTTCTTGTGCTGTAATTTTCTTTATTCTAATTTCAGAGAGAGATATATACAGATACAGAGCCAGAGAAAGACAGAAACAGGATGGGATTGTGCTGTACATGTTTCCGAGCTGACATTGAGACACACACGAGATGTACACCAATGATTTGGATGAGGGAACCAAAAGTAATATTTCCAAGTTTGCTGATGCCATGAAACTTATTGGGAATGTGAGGAGTGAGAAGGATGTTAAAATGTTTCACAGTGACTTCAGAAAATTGAGTGAATGGGTAAATGCGTGGCAGATGCTGTATAACGTGGACAAACGTGAATTTAACTACTTTGGACAGAGAAGCAGAATGGCAGAGGATTATTTAAATGGTGATAGATTGGGAAATGTTGATATACAAAGGGACCTGGGTGTCCGAGTACACCAGAGACTGAAAACAAGCATGCAGCTACAGCAAACAGTTAGGAAGGCAAATGATATGTTGGCCTTCATTGCAAGAGAACTTGAGGAAAGGAGCAAGGATGTCTTACTGCAGCTGTACAGGCCCTCGGTGAGACCACACCTGGAATATTGTGGACAGTTTTTGTCTCTGTAACGATGAAATACTGCACTTACCATAGAGGGAGAGCAGCGGAGGCACACCAGACTGATTCCTGGGATGGCAGGATTGTCGTATGAGGAGAGATTGAGTCGACTGGGCCTGTATTCACTGGAGTTCCGAAGAATGAGAGGGGATCGAATTGAAATGTATAAATTCTGACTGGGCTGGACTGACTGAATACAGGGATGTTGTTCCCTCCAGCTGAGGGGGTGGGGAGAGGGGGGGGGGGTTGGGCGGAGAGGCTGGAACAAGGGGTCACAGATGGTGAAACTTTGCAATATGTTTAATCTGTAGAAACCTATCCATCTCAGTCTGTGAACGATGACTGAGCCTCCACAGCCCTCTGGGATAAGGAATTCCAAAGATTTACCATCCTGGAAGCACACGGAATTCAGGAAAACTTGGCGAGATGGATCGGAAACTGGTTTAGTAATTGGACACAAAGGGTGTTGTTGGAAGGCTGTTTGAGTGGCTGGAGGCCGGTGTCCAGTGGTGCACCACAAGGCTCCGTGCTGGGGGGCTTATTATTGTTATACATAAATGAAACAGATGATAATGTGGGGGCAATGATAAGCAAGGTTCCAGATGACACCAAGATTGGTAGGATGGTTAATAGTGAAGAAGGTTGTAGGTTACAGGAAGATATCTCTGGGTTGGTCAGATAGGCAGAGCAGTGGCAGATGGTTTTTGACCCTGATAGGTGCGAGTTGATGCACTTTGGAAGCAGTAAAAAGGCAAGGGAGTGTTTAATGAGTTGCAGGACACTGGGAAGCTCAGAGGAACATATGGATCTTGGGCAATTATTCACAGATCCCTGAAGGCAGCAGAGCAGGTGAATCAAGTGGTAAAGAAGGCAGATGAGACACTTGCTTTTATCAGTCATGGCGCACAGTAGAAGAGCAAAGAGTTAATGTTGGAGTTGTACAGAGTGTTGGTTAGGCCACAGCTGGAGTACTGTGTGCAGATCTGGTCACCACACCAGAGGAAGGATATGATAGCACTAGAGGGGGTACAGAGGAGGCTCAGCAGCAAGTTGCGTGGGATGGAGTATTTGAGCTATAAGGAGAGACTGGATAGGTTTGGATTGTTTTCATTAGAGCAGAGAAGGCTGATTGAGGTGTGTAAGATTATGAGGGGTATGGACAGGGTGAATAGGAAACAGCTGTTCCCCTTGGTTGAGGGGTCAATCATGAGGGGACATAGTTTTAGGGCAAAGGGCAGGAGATTCAGAGGAGAGTTGAGAAAAACGTTCACTCAGAGGGTGATGGGAATCAGGAAAGTACTGCCTGGGAAGGCAGTGGAGGTCGGAAACCTTACAACCTTTCAAAAGCATTTGGATGAGCACTTGAAACATCACAACATTCAAAGATATGGTACAAGAGATGGAAAATTGGATTAGCACAACTTTAGTGGTAGTTACTGTTGGTGCAGACTCAATGGGTCGAAGGGCCTTTTCTTCACTGTACCACTCTATGACTCTGAGGGAAGAAATTCCTCCTCACAGGAAGCAGAGAGTCGGAATAAATGGGTGCTTTTCTGGTTTGCAGATGGTAACTAGTGGCGTGCCGCAGGGATCGGTACTGGGGCCTCAACTATTTACCATTTATATAGACGATCTGGAGGAGGGGACTGAGTGTAGGGTAACAAGGTTTGCAGACGACACAAAGGTAAGTGGAGAAGTGAATCGTGTGGAGGGCGTAGAAGGTCTGCAGAGAGATTTGGACAGGCTGAGTGAGTGGGCGAGGATCTGGCAGATGGAGTATAACGTTGACAAATGCGAGGTTATTCACTTTGGAGGAAATAATAGCAAATCGGATTATTATCTAAATGGAAAAAAATTACAACATGCTGCTGTGCAAAGGGACCTGGGGGTCCTTGTACATGAGACGCAAAAACCCAGTCTGCAGGTGCAACAGGTGATCAAGAAGGCAAACGGGATGTTGGCCGATATCGCAAGGGGGATAGAATATAAAAGCAGAGATGTCTTGCTGCATCTGTACAGGGCATTGGTGAGGCCGCAGCTGGAATATTGTGTGCAGTATTGGTCCCCTTATTTGCGGAAGGATATATTGGCCTTGGAGGGAGTGCAGAGAAGGTTCACCAGGTTGATACCAGAGATGAGGGGTGTTGATTATGAGGAGAGACTGAGCAGATTGGGTTTGTACTCGTTGGAATTTAGAAGGCTGAGGGGGGATCTTATAGAGACCTATGAGATAATGAAGGGGCTGGATAGGTAGAGGTGGAGAGATTCTTTCCACTTAGAAAGGAAGCTAGAACTAGAGGGCACAGCCTCAAAATAAAGGGGGGTCAGTTTCGGACAGAGTTGAGGAGGAACTTCTTCTCTCAGAGGGTGGTGAATCTCTGGAATTCTCTGCCCACTGAAGTGGTGGAGGCTACCTCGTTGAATATGTTTAAATCACGGAGAGATGGATTCCTGATCGGTAAGGGAATTAGGGGTTATAGGGATCAGGTGGGTAAGTGGAACTGATCCACTTCAGATCAGCCATGATCTTATTGAATAGCGGGGCAGGCTCGAGGGGCTAGATGGCCTACTCCTGTTCCTATTTCTTATGTTTTTATCTCAGTCCTAAATGTCCTGCCCCCTTACTCTGCGACTATGCCATGGTTCTAGACACCCCCACCCCTCCCCCCCCCCCCCCCCCCCCCCCCGCAGCCGGGGGAAACATCCTTCCTGTATCTACTCAGCTCATGTTTGGGGGTTGGGGAGAGAGTAGAACAAAGAGATCTCGGGGTACAGGTTCATAGCTTCTTAACAGTGGAGTCACAGGTGGACAGAGTGGTGAAGAAGGCATTCGGCATGCTTGGTTTCATTGGTCAGAACATTGAATACAGGAGTTGGGACGTCTTCTTGAAGTTGTACAAGACATTGTTAAGGCCATGCTTGGAATACTGTGTACAGTTCTGGTCACCCTATTTTAGAATGGATATTATTAAACGAGAAAGAGTGCAAAAAAGATTTACTAGGATGCTACCGGGACATGATGGTTTGGGTTTTAAGGAGAGGTTGCACAGACTGGGACTTTTTTCCCTGTAGCGTAGAAGACTGAGGGGTGATTTTATAGAGGTCTATAAAATAATGAGGGGCATAGATCAGCGAGATAGTCAATATCTTCTCCCAAAGGTAGGGGAGTCTAAAACTAGAGGGCATAGGTTTAAGGTGAGAGGGGAGAGATACAAAAGGGTCCAGAGGGCAATTCTTTTCACACAGAGGGTGGTGAGTGTCTGGAAGGAGCTGCCAGGGGCAGTAGTAGGGGTGGGTACAATTTTATGTTTTAAAAAGCATTTAGACAGTTACATGGGTAAGATTGGTATCGAGGGATATGGGCGAAACACAGGCAATTGTGATTAGCTTAATGGTAAAAACTGGGCGGCATGGACAAGTTGGGCCAAAGCGCGTTTCCATGCTGTAAACCTCTATGACTCGACCCTGCTGAGCCCTGTAAGAATTGTCCAAGTTTGAATGAGGTCACCTCTCATGCTTCTCAAGTGCAGAAAGTAAAAGTCAATTTTCTTTCCTCAGAGGACAATCCCTCCATCCCAGGAATTAATGCAGTGAAATGTCATTGAAGTCCCTCTCGGACAAGAATGTCTTTCCTTAGGTAAGAGGATAAAACTGTACACAACACTCCGTGTGTGGTCTCACCACTAATTCGGCCTCTCCCACATCCCCTTGAAGAGTCTACATCCTCCTCACAACTCACACTTCCACCTGCTTTCATGTCATCTGCAAACTCGGAAATATTACATTTGATCCCAAACGTCCAAATCAATGATATGGATTGTGAATAGCTGGGCTCCCGAGTACTGATCCTTGTGATAAGCCGCTGGTCACAGCCTGGCACCCTGAAAATGACCCATTTGTACCTAAGCTCTGTTTTCTGTCCGTTAACCATTTCTCAATTCATGCCAGTATTATCAGGGTAAATACGTTGCATCACGGGGATCGGGCCTGGGTGGGAATGTTGTTAGCGCAGGCTCGATGGGCTGTATGGCCTCCTTCTGCACTGTAGGGATTCTATGATTCTAATATGTACATACGTCAGTGAAGGTGGCAGGGCACTTTGACAGAGCAGTAAATGAAGTATATGGTATCCCAGCTTTTATTAATGGAGGAATTGAGGACAAGAGTAAGGAGGTCATATTGAACTTGTATAAGACACTCGTTAAGCCTCATCTGGAGACTGTGCCCAGTTCTGGGCACCGTACTTGAGGAGGGATGTGAAGACATTGGAGAGAGTGCAGAGGAGATTCACAAGAATGATTCCAGGGAATAAGATCCGTAGCTACGAGGGTAGATTGGAGAGGTTGGGACTGTTTTCCTTGGAGAAAAGAAGGGTGAGGTGAGACTTGAGAGAGAGATTCAAGATCCAAAGGGGTATCCACAGGTTAAAGAGTGAGAAACTCTTCCCTCTCAAGAGATGGTCATGAACTAGAGGGCACAGTTTCTAAATGATGGGGAAATGGATCAGAAGTGAAGTGAGAAAAAGCACTTCATCAAGAGTGTGTTTAGAATCTGGAACAATCTTCCTGAAAGCCTGTTCCAATATTCAATAAGATCCTGGCTGATCTGTGATCTCACTCTCTGTCTCTTAACCCCTTGGATGAAGAAAAATCTATCAACCCCAGGTTTAAAATAATAACAAGTGACTGAGCATCATTCGCCATTTGCAGAAGATTGTTTCAAACTAACTCCACACCACATCTGGCAATGTTTCCATTTCTACAATTCTAAAATTCTAAACTGAGGCTAACATTCAAATATTCCCAAATCCTGGAGTTCCCAGCCAGCAGAAAAACGTGTTCTTTATCAGCCTCTCTCTTTCCCTCATTATTTTCAATGTTTGATTAAATCAGCCCCCAACTTAAATTCCAGCGGTTAAGAATAATGTTTAATCTGCACTGTTCATCAAATGTTCCCAACACAAATACTGTAATGGGCTAAATACAGAGTAAAATTCCCTCTGCTCTGTCCAAGGAATGTTTCAGCACAGATTTTTATTTTGAAGTTTAGGGAAAACAGGAATCAAATTGCTCAGCATCCCAGTGTGGCCTCCTGTTTATTTCAATCAGCCCTTCACATTCAAACATGAAGTTGAAGCTTCGAATACTGTCTGTGGCAGCGTTTGTGGATTCAGTTGTTCTCCTGCTTTTTCACTTGTCTGAAGGATTTGAATTATAGACATTGTTTAATCATTCCTTTCTCTCAGCACATGGAACTTGTGAATCTTCAAGGCAGACAATCTCATGTAATTCACAACAAACTGCATCTTTATTCATCCGTCCATTTCCTATCTCTGAATGGATCACACACATTTCCAGAATGCAGGAAGCTCTCAATGGAAACTGCTTCCAATTATTCCCCAATACAATTGTTCGCACTTGACTGTAAACTACATTCCACTGACACTCCCAAAGCAGCCACAGAAAAGTGACTGGTTATTTTAAACACTGAACCTGAACTATTTGAGCTGATGATTGATCACATTGTACAGAAATGTTGACCCTGTTTTGATGAGAGTGATCAGATTAACATTGTAACATGAAGACAGCCTCCGTACTGAGATTAACCACATTTACAACAATTCCGCAATATCAGATCCATTGCTGTGTGTATTGTGCGAATTCAGCTGTGAAATATCTGGACATTTGGAGCTTCCACTGTTTCTGTCATTTCATCATTTATTAAAGTACGCTGTTCTATCCCTTTTAAATCTAAGTTGTGTCAAATTACATTTCCCTGCACTGAAACCTCTCCACCAGTATGTCCATGTACAAAATATGAATAACTCTTTGCAATCTGATGTTTCCAGCGATGCTGCTTACAATGCTGTCGAATGTTTTGTGTCATTGGCAAACCAGGATGTGTAGCATTCAGTCACATTAAATGGTCAATAAATATGTCAATACTGTGTATATATTTCACTGTGTGTGTGTGTCTGTGTGTGTGTCTGTGTGTGTGTCTGTGTGTGCGTGTGTCGGTGTGTGTGTGTCTGTGTGTGTGTCTGTGTGTGTGTGTGTGTGTGTGTGTCTGTGTGTGTGTGTCTCTGTGTGTGTGTGTGTCTCTGTGTGTGTGTGTGTGTGTGTCTGTGTGTGTGTGTCTGTGCGTTTGTGTGTCTCTGTGCCTGTGTGTGTGTGTGTCTGTGTGTGTGTGTGTCTGTGTGTGTGTGTCTGTGTGTGTGTGTCTGTGTGTGTGTGTGTCTGTGTGTGTGTCTGTCTGTGTGTGTGTCTGTCTGTGTGTCTGTGCGTGTATGTGTGTGTCTGTGTGTCTGTGTGTCTGTGTGTGTGTGTGTCTGTGTGTGTGTGTGTGTGTCTGTGTGTGTGTGTCTGTGTGTGTCTCTGTGTGTGTGTGTGTGTGTGAGTGTCAGCATGCATGTGTGTCAATGTATTTGAATCTCAAATATGTGCAGTTAGAGGCCATTTGACCCATCGAGCCTGCTCCCCCACTCAAACAGATCATGACAAACACACACACACAGACGCACACGCACTCACAGAGATACAGACACACACACACACACACACACACTCAGAGACACACACACACTGACAAAGAGAGAGACACACAGACACTCACGGACACACACACACACAGACACAAACACACACTCACGGACACACACGCACACACGCAGAGAGACACAAACACACACTCACGGACACACACGCACACACGCAGAGAGACACAAACACACACTCACAGACACACATGCACAAAGACACAGAGAGAGACACACACACAGACACACATTCACTCACAGACACACGCAGAGAAACACAATCACACACACAGAAACACACATTGAAATAGACACTTGCACACACTTAGAAACTGTCTCTCTCTCTCTCTCACACACACACACACACACACACACAAAGAAATACAAAAACATAAGCGCACCGACACTCTCATTCCTATTTCTGTTTTACTCCTCAATGCCCCAACTAAAAAGTACTGGGATCTGAACTTGAAATGCTGGAACTGATCATGGAGGAACGAGTGGGGCCTAATAGACACTGAGAAGTTAACTTGTGTGTGAATCATAGATTGGGGACAGCACAGGAGGCCATTCAGCCCGTCGAGCCTGGACCGACACACTGCAAGAGCAGTTTCACTATTCCCAATCCTCCACCCTCTCCCCGTAACCCTGTCAATATTTTCCCTTTAACTTCCCATTCAATTTCCTCTTGATGGAATCTTCTCCCACCTCTGACTCAGGCAGAACATGATGTGGAGATGCCGGCGTTGGACTGGGGTAAACACAGTAAGAAGTTTAACAACACCAGCTTAAAGTCCAACAGCTTTATTTGGTAGCAAAAGCCACACAAGCTTTCGGAGCTCCAAGCCCCTTCTTCAGGTGAGTGGGAATTCTGTTCACAAACAGGGCTTATAAAGACACAGACTCAATTTACATGAATAATGGTTGGAATGCGAATCCTTACAGCGAATCAAGGCAGAACATTCCAGATACCAGGAGTCACTACGTTAAAAACATTTCCTCATCACAGATTCATACAGTGCAGAAGAGACCCTTCGGCCCATCGAGTCTGCACCGACACGTGAGGACCACCTAACATACCGACCTCACCCCATTTACCAGCACTTGGCCCATAGCCCTGAATGTGATGATGTGCCAAGTGCTTATCCAGCTACTTTTTAAAGGATGTGAGGCAACTTGCCTCTGCCAACCTCCCAGGCAGCGCATTCCAGACTGGCACCACCCTGTGGGTAAAACAGATTTTCCTCACATCCCCCCCCCAAACCTCCTGCCCCTCACCTTGAACCTATGTCCCCTCGTGACTGACCCTTCAACTAAGGGGAACAGCTGCTCCCGATCCACACTCTTCATGTCTCTCATAATCTTGTCCACCTCAATCAGGTCGCCCCCCCCCCAGTCTTCTCTGCTCCAATGAATACAACACAAGCCTACTCAACATCTCATTTTTAATTTTGTTTTTCTTAGTGTCACAAGGAGGCTTGCATTAACACTGTGAAGTTACGGTGATAATTCCCCAGATGCCACACTCTGGTGTTCGGTTACACTGAGAGAAAATTTACCACGGCCAATGCACCCTAACCAGCACATCATTCACACTGTGGGAGGAAACCACAGCACCCAGAGGAAAGCCACGCAGACACGGAGAGAACGTGCAGACTTCACACAGACAGTGACCTGAGCCGGGAATCGAACCTGGGTCCCTGGCGCTGTGATGCAGCAGTGATAACAACTGTGCCACCGTGTGGCCCACAGCTCTCTTCATAGCTGAAACACTCCAGCTCAGATGCATCCTGGTGAATCTCCTCTGCATCCTGTCCAGTGCATTCACACCCTTCCTATAATGTGGCGACCAGAACCGCACACAGTACTCCAGCTGTGGCCTCACCAAAGTTTTATACAGCTCCAACATGTCTACCCTGCTTTTGTAATCTATGCCTCGACAGAAAAAGGCAAGTGTTCCGCATGCCTTTTACACCGCTCCACTAACATGCAAATCAGCAAATGAGAAATATTTGGGATGGATGAGTCCTTGGCAGCATGGATTAGAAGTTTGGTAAGAGATAGGAAACAGAGGGGAGGTAGAGATGGGCATTTCTCAGACTGGAGACGAGTTGAAAGTGGTGTTCCCCAGGGATCAGTGTTGGGATCCTTGCTTTTTCTGATTTATATTAACAGCTTAGCGACGGCGGTTGAACGCACAATCTCCAAATTTGCAGATGATGCTGAGCTCGGGAGAAGAGTGAATTGTGAGGATGACACTGAGCGACTTCAGAGGGACATGGACAAGTTGGCCAAATGGGCAGACACCTGGGAGATGAATTTCAATGCAGCGAAATGGGAGGGAATGCATTTTGGTGGAAGAAACATGGGGAGACGATACAGACTCAATGGTACAACGTTGAGGGGAGTACAGGAGCAGATGGGCCTTGGGTTTCAAGTGATTCATTCTCTGAAGGTGGCCAGGCAAGATGAAACAGTTGTTAAGAAGCCTGATAGGATCCTTGGGTTTATAAAGAGAGGCAAAGAGTATAAAAGCAAGGAAGTGATGCTACAACTCTACAAATCATTGGACAGATCACATTCGGAGCACTGTGATCAGTTCTGGGCACCATATTTAAGGAAGGACGTTAAAGTCCTCGAGAGAGGCAGAGAGAGAGAGAGAGAGAGTGCAAAGGAGATTCACTCGAATGATTCCAGGAATGAGAAATTTTAGATCCAAGGAAAGATGAGAGAAAATGGCCTTATTCTCCTTGGAGCAGAGAAGATTAAAAAGTGACCTTATCGAGGTGTTCAGAATTATGAACAACGTTGACAGGGTGAAGAAGGATTGAATGGGGAGAGGCAGAAACCCTCAACACATTTCAAAACTACACTGATTTCCACTTGAATGAATAACTTCTCTCCCCCAACACTATCCCGTCATTCTCGATAAGTCCATGCTGCCCGTGTTCTGTGATAAATTACACGCAAGTGAAAAGATTATTTTAAATAGTGGGGTTACATTTGCCACCCCCCAATCTGTAGGAACTGCTCCAGAGTCTATAGAATTTTGGAAGATGACCAGCAATGCATCCAATATTTCCAGCGCCGCTTCCTTTAATACTCTGGGATGTAGATTATCAGGCCCTGGGGATTTGTCAGCCTTTAACCCCATTCATTCCCCCAGCATCATTTTCTTACTAATACTGATTTCCTTCAATTCAATTCCACACTCTCACTAAACCATCAGTTCCCTAACATTTCTGCCAGGTTATCTGTGCCTCTTTTGTGAAGACAGAACCAAAGTATATGTTCAATTCTTCTGCCATTTCTTTGCTCCCCATTATAATTTCCCCGGAGAGATGGAGAGAGGCAGAGTCACTGACAGATAGGGGTGAGATAGTAATGCAGAGAGTAACAGTGAGATATTCAGGTGGGTAAGCAGCTAATAGTGGGGTACAACAAGGATCACTCCAAAGCCACAGATATTGCCTCATGTTGCCGCTGTCACCATTTACCTTAAATCAGCATCCTCTGCTTTCCAAGCTTTCCCCCAATGTGCCGATTATCTCAAAGCCGATCCTCTCAGTCCCGGGACATCACTGCAGGAGTTCCTCAGGGTGAGTGTCCGAGGCCCCAACCATCTTCAGCTGCTCCATCACTGACCTTCCCTCCATAGGTGAGATGTTCGCTGATGATCGCACCATTCACAACTCCTCAGATTGTGAAATAGTCAATGCCGGAATACTGAGCAGGACAGGCAGCATCTGTGTAAAGAGAAGCAGATTCTGGGACTGGGGGGACTGAGAGACAGGAAGATAGTCACACACACACACAGATAGAGAACAGTCCCACAGTCTCACTCACAATATCCTAATCTCCCTGGCATTAAGGGGCAATTTATCACGGCCAATCAACCTAACGCGCGCATCTTTGGAGTGTGGGAGGAAACCGGAGCACCCGGAGGAAACCCACGCAGACACGGGGAGAACGTGCAAACTCCACACAGGCAGTGACCCGAGACCAAAATTGAACCCGGGTCCGTTGCACTGTGAGGCAGCAGAGCTAACTACTGTGCCACCCATGTTGGCCTTCATTGCAAGAGGATTGGAGTAGAAGAGCAAGGATGTCTTACTGCAGCTGGACAGAGCCTCGGTGAGACCACACCTGGAGTCTTGTGTACAGTGTTCCTCTCCTTATCTGAGGAAGGATGTACTTGCCACAGAGGGAGAGCAGTGAATGTTCACCAGACTGATTCCTGGGATGGCAGCATTGATGTCTGAGGGGAGATTGGGTCGGCTGGGCCTGTATTCACTGGAATGTAGAAGAGTGAGAGAGGAAGTGATTGAAAGGTATAAAATTCTGACAGTGCTGGACAGGCTGGATACAGGGATATTGTTTCCTCCGGCTGGGGGTGTCTGGAACAAGGGGTCACAGTCTCAGGATACGGGGGAGGCCATTTGGGACTGAGATGAGAGGAAACCTCTTCACTCAGAGGGTGGTGAACCTGTGGGATTCTCTCCCACAGAAAGCTGTGGAGACCAAGTCACTGAATATATTTAACAAGGAAAGAGATAGAATTCTACACTCTAAAGGTGTCGAGGTGTATGGGGAGAGCGCTGGGGTATGGCATTGAGACAGAGGATCGGCCATGATAGCGTTGAATGGTGGGTCAGGCTCGAAGGGCTGAATGGCCTCCTCCTATTTTCTATGTTGATGTGACCGCCCCAAGTCTCTTTGGGCCTCCACTCTTTCCAGCCTTTCCCCATTCATAAAGCAATCTGTTCTATCCTTTTTAAAGTGGGTGACCACACAATTGTCTACAATGAAATCCATCTTTCACTCTTTGAACCATTCAGTTAAGACATTTTACTTTAGGGCAGCACGGTGGCTCAGTGGTTCGTACTGCTGCCTCACAGCGCCAGGGACCCGGGTTCAATTCCAGCCTCGGGTGACTGTGTGGAGTTTGCACATTCTCCCCGTGTCTGCAAGGGTTTCCTCCGGGTGCTCTGGTTACCTTCCACACTCGCAAGATATATAGATTAGATGGATTAGCAATGGGGTTATGGGGATAGGGCTGGGGTGAGGGCCTGGGGAAGATACTCTGTCATCAAGTCTGTGCAGACTCAATGAGCTGAATGGCCTCTTATGCAGTGGAATACCTCTTTGCCATTTGAAGCTTCTGGCTATAAGACTTAAAATGCTGCCTATTTCTGTGAAATGTAGCAAACTTTCTGTCTCATCACCGGGTGACATGATGGCACAGTGGTTAGCACTGCTCCCCCACAGCACCAAGGACCCACGTTCAATTCCAGCCTCGGGTGACTGTCTGTGTGGAGTTTGTACGTTCTCCCAGTGTCTGCGTGGGTTTCCTCCGGGTGCTCTGGTTTCCTCCCACACTCCAAAGATGTGCGGGTTAGGTTAATTGGCCGTGCTCAATTGCCCCTTAGTGTTAGGGGGATTCAGGCCCGGGTGGTATTGTTGTCGGAGGCAGGCTTGATGGACCAAAGGACCTCCTTCTGCACTTTAGGGATTCTATGATGAACGGCATGGTGGCACAGTGGTTAGCACAGCGCCAAGAACCCAGGTTCAATTCCAGCCTCAGCTCGCTGTCAGTGTAGAGTTCTCCCAGTGTCTGCATGGGTTTCCACCGGGTGCTCCAGTTTCCTCCCACAGTCCAAACATGTGCGGCTAAGGTGGATTGGCCATGATAAATTGACCTTAGTGTCAGGGGATTAACAGGGTAAATATATGGGGTTACGGGAATCGGGCATGGGTGGGATTGTGGTCGATGCAGACTCGATGGGCCGAATGGTCTGCCCTTTAGGGATTCTATGATTCTAGGATCTCAAATCATTGATAAATACGATGAAACTGAGACAGACACGGGGGCTTTGCAGCAGCAGGCAGAATGGGAATCATTGCATCCTGCACCGAGTTTTATTACACAACCAATTTCAGAAAATTCACAACTCTAATTCACAACAGCAAAGTGTGGGATTGCAAACTTGGAATTATTAGCACAGGACTAAAGTTTAAAAGCTAAACACTGACATTCGGAAACAAGAGATGGCCTCACATCTTCAATTCTGTGATTGTCCCCCATCTCCTGCTCTGAATATTACAATATCTCTGCCCCCTTCATGCGTCTGCAGACTTTGAAAGTTACTCAGACATCGGTGAAACTAGTCTTTATCTCGGGGCATTTCCTGTGAAATATGCACCTTCTGCAACGAGACACAATCTAATTGACGCTTTCTGATACAATCTGAATCTCCTTTCAAACAACCTCCCAACCCCACTGTGCAGGAATGTCACCTTTTGTCACATTCCCAAACACAATTGTTGACACTTTATCAGGCGGGTAAAGTAGATTCAACTGACAGATTCTGAGCCCCAGGTTGAATCTTTAAGATGTAAAAATGAACTGAAATCCCAGGTCTCTCTGTTCCTGCATCCATTTTAACATTGACCCATTGATTTTAAATTGCTTCTCCTGTATAAAAATATCATCTATCAACCTCAGATTTAAAAATTAATAAGCGACTGAGCATCAACTGCGAATTATAGAAGGTAGTTCCAAACTAATATCACAGCTGGTGTGGCAAAGTGTTTCTGAATTCCACTCCTGCAAGTCTAAAATCCTCAACATTGTTTGAAATCCAATGTCCCCAAGTCCTGGACTCCCCAACCAGCAGGAAAAGTTGTTCTTTATCAGTCCTCTCCATTCCCCTTATTATCTTGAAGTGTTTGATCCAATCATCCCGTAGCCTAAATTCCAGCATTACAGAGTAACACTTCAACTACACTTTTCAACAAACAATCCCAAACCAAATACAGAACAGGGTTCATAGAATCCTGCAGTGCAGGAGGCCATTCGGCCCATCGAGTCTGCACTGACCACAATCCCACCCAGGCCCCATCCCTATAATCCCATACATTTACCTCAGCTAATCCTCCTGACACTAAGGGACAATTTAGCTTGGCCAATCCACCTAACCTGTACACCTGATAGAAGTCTGCCAGATTATGAGGGGCATGGACAGATTGGATAGTCAGAAGATTTTTCCCAGGGTGGAAGAGTTATTACTCGGGGGCAGAGGTTTAAGGTGCGAGGGGCAAGGTTTAAAGGAGATGTGGGAGGAAAGGTTTTTTACACAGAGGGTGGTGGATGCCTGGAACTCGTTGCCGGGGGATGGAGTGGAAACAGATACGGTAGTGACTTTTCAAGGGCGTCTTGACAAAGACATGAATAAGATGGGAATGGACGGATATGGTCCCCGGAAGGGTAGGGGGTTTTAGTTCAGTCAGGCAGCATGGTCGGTGCAGGATTGGAGAGCCGAAAGACCTGTTCCCGTGCTGTAATTTTCTTTGTTCTATCTTTGGAGTGTGGGATGAAACCGGAGCACCCGGAGGAAACCCACACAAACACGGGAAGGACGTTCAAACTCCAGTCAGAAAGTGACCCATGCTGGGAATCGAAGGCGGGTCCCTGGCACTGTGAGGAAGCAGTGCTAACCCCTGCATCACTGTGCCACCCCCATATTGAAAACTTGGGTTCAAATTCAAGACAGCCGCAAATTCACTTTGAGTAAAGTTCCCTCTGCTGTGTCAAAGGAATTTTTAATTGAGGATTTTTATTTCTGGGAAAACTGAACTCACATTGAACAGCATCCCAGTGTGGGATTGAAACTCTAGTTTGTTTCAGTCCTGGGGAGAGAGATGGAGCGAGAGGGAGAGATACAGATACAGAGGCAGAGAGACACAGAAACAGGATGGGATTGTGCTGTACATGTTTCAGAGCTGACACTGAGACACACACGGGATGTACAATCGCAGACCAGAGTGAATCATTCTCTGTTACCTGCAGTGTCCTGGACATGGACAGAAGCTGACACTCTGACACACACAACAACAACTTGCATTTATATAGCACCTTGGACAGTATTATCCCAAGATGCTTCACAGGAGCCTTAATGTGAGAAATTTCACCCCGAGTCACAAGAGAGTTTAGGGTCACATGTCCCAAAGATGGTTTTTACGAACTATTTTAATTGGAGGAAAAGGAGGTGTTAAAATGGAGAAAACCAATCTGCTTCACTAGTGTCCTTTATGGAAGGAAATCTGCCGTCCTTACCTGGTCGGGCCTACATGTGACTCCAGCCTCACAGCAATGTGGTTGACTCTTAGATGCTGTTTGAAATGGCCTAGCAAGCCACTCAGTTCATGAGCAATTAGGGACGAGGAGTAAACGCTGGCAGAACCAGCCAGGCCCACATCCCATGGATGCATTTGAGTAAAACGTTCAGGGAAGGAATTCCAGAGTTGGAGCCCACGCAGATGAAGACACAGCTCCCAATGGGGAAACGATTCAAATTGTGGATGGTCACGGAGCCAGAATGAAAGGAAAACAGATATGGGAGGATGGTGGGACTGGAGGAGGTGGATAACCAGCAAGAAACATTTATCTCTCTCTGTGCTATCAGTTTCCATTATTCTCCTGACAACTTGGATCAAATTGTCCCTGACACTCCAAAATTCCCGGGAATACAGCCCTCGTTTGTGTCTCCATAGCTGCGTACCTGTCACATTTAAAATACTAACGTTACTTTGGTGAAGAGACAACTCTGTCAGAAATATCTCAGTGCTGCGTTCACACGAAATGGCCACTGGGAAGAAACGCCAAATGGCTGCCTGATATTTGTGGATATTTTTCGCAGATATCCCAGAAAGGGAGAGATGGACAGAAGACACAGACACAGAGAGTGAGAAAAAGAGAGAGACACAGATTGATGGAGGTATAAAAGGTTTCCCTTTACCTGCACACAATTTAACTTGCTCCCAGTTGGTTTTTGGATTCTCTCCTCAACTTATTGTCCAAAGTGCATCACTTCACATTTCTCAGTGTTGAAGTTAACTGTCTGTCCGTTTCATTTCAATCTCCTCTGCACCCGCTCCCGAGCACAAATAATTGTCTGGTAGAAAGTGAGAAGGAGCCTCGATAGAGAGGTTGGGAAGGATTGAATGGGGAGAGGCAGAAACCCTCAACACATTTCAAAACTACACTGATTTCCACTTGAAGGAATAACTTCTCCACCCCAACACTATCCCGTCATTCTCGATAAGCCCATGCTGCCCGTGTTCTGTGATAAATTACACGCAAGTGAAAAGATTATTTTAAATAGTGGGGTTACATTTGCCACCCCCCAATCTGTAGGAACTGCTCCAGAGTCTATAGAATTTTGGAAGATGACCAGCAATGCATCCAATATTTCCAGCGCCGCTTCCTTTAATACTCTGGGATGTAGATTATCAGGCCCTGGGGATTTGTCAGCCTTGAACCCCATTCATTCCCCCAGCACCATTTTCTTACTAATACTGATTTCCTTCAATTCAATTCCACACTCTCACTAAACCATTGGTTCCCTAACATTTCTGCCAGGTTATCTGTGCCTCTTTTGTGAAGACAGAACCAAAGTATATGTTCAATTCTTCTGCCATTTCTTTGCTCCCCATTATAATTTCCCCGGAGAGATGGAGAGAGGCAGAGTCACTGAGAGATAGGGATGAGATAGTAATGCAGAGAGTAACAGTGAGATATTCAGGAGGGCAAGCAGCTGATAGTGGGGTACAACAAGGATCATCCAAAGCCACAGATATTGCCTCATGTTGCCGCTGTCGCCATTTACCTTAAATCAGCATCCTCTGCTTTCCAAGCTTTCCCCCAATGTGCCGATTATCTCAAAGCCGATCCTCTCAGTCCCGGGACATCACTGCAGGAGTTCCTCATGGTGAGTGTCCGAGGCCCCAACCATCTTCAGCTGCTCCATCACTGACCTTCCCTCCATAGGTGAGATGTTCGCTGATGATCGCAGCATTCACAACTCCTCAGATTGTGAAATAGTCAATGCCGGAATACTGAGCAGGACAGGCAGCATCTGTGTAAAGAGAAGCAGATTCTGGGACTGGGGGACTGAGAGACAGGAAGATAGTGAAACACACACAAACGCAGTGAGGCACACACATAGATACACGCATAGTCTCACACACACACAGATAGAGAACAGTCCCACAGTCTCACTCACAATATCCTAATCCCCCTGGCATTAAGGGGCAATTTATCACGGCCAATCAACCTAACGCATGCATCTTTGGAGTGTGGGAGGAAACCGGAGCACCCGGAGGAAACCCACGCAGACACGGGGAGAACGTGCAAACTCCACACAGACAGTGACCCGAGACCAAAATTGAACCCGGGTCCGTTGCACTGTGAGGCAGCAGAGCTAACCACTGTGACACCCATGTTGGCCTTCATTGCAAGAGGATTATCATAGCGCGCAAGAAACAAGACTTTTCACTGTATACTAATATGATAATAATAAATCAAATCAAAATAATTAATCAAGTCAAAGTATTTACCCTGCTAATCCCCCTAAGACTATGGGGAAATTTAGCATGGCCAATCCACCGAACCCGCACATCTTTGGGCTGAGAGAAGGAAGAGCGGCACTCGGAGGAAACCAATGCAGATAGTGACCCGAGGCTGGATATGAACTTGTGTCCCTGGTGCTGTGATACAGCAGTGCTAACCACTGGTGCCACCGTGCTGCCCGCTCCTGTTTGGGAGCTTCACCAGGTTGACACCTCATTTTTAAGGGATGCCAGGTTGACCCCGTGGCTTGATGGTAATGGTTGAGTGGGGAATGAATCATTCTCTGTTACCTGCAGTGTCCTGGACATTGAGAGAAACTGACACTCAGACACATAAAACAACAACCTGCATTGATATAGCACCTTGAACAGAAACGTCCTCAGATGCTTCACAGGAGCCTGGAGTGAAAAATTAGAAGCCGAGTCACAGGCGAGTTTAGGGACAAAAGAATTGCCCCAAAGATCTGGTCAAAAAGGGGTTGTTTTTAGGAAGTGTCTGAATGGTGGAAAGGGAGGTATGAAGACAGAGAGTTTTGGGAAGGAATTCCAGAGTTGGAGCCACACAGTGAACTGCAGACCCCAATGGTGAAAGGATTAAAATGGGGAATGGTCAGGGAGCCAGGATTAAAGGAAAACAGATATCAGAGGATGGTGGGACTGGGGGATATAGGGAGGGCTCATTTACAGAAGACAGTACCAAACTTTAACCACATCTCGTGTGAAGAAGTGCTTCCTAATTTAGAATTGAAAGAAGTTTAGAAGTTTATGTATTAGTGTCACAAGTCGGCTTACATTAACACGGTAATGAAGTTACTGTGAAAATCCCTTAGTCACCAACCTCCGGCGCCTGTTCGGGTAACACTGAGGGAGAATTTAGCATGGCCAATGCACCCTAAACAGCACATCTTTCAGACTGAGGGAGGAAACCGGAGCATCCGGAGGAAACCCACGCAGACACAGGGAGAACATGCGGACTCCGCACAGACAGGAATAAATGAATCTGTTTCTAAGTAACAGGCAGTGACGAGTGGGGTGCCGCAGGGGTCAGTTCTTGGGTCCCAGCTATTCACAAAACACATCAGTGATTTGGATGAGGGAACCAAACGTAATATTCTCAAGTTTGCTGATGAGATGAAACTTGGTGGGAATGTGAGTGATGAGGAGGATGTTAAGAGGCTTCAGGGTGATTTAGACAAGTTGAGTGAGTGGGGAAATACATGGCAGATGCAGAATAATGTGGATAAATGTGACGTTATCCACTTTGGACGGAGGAAGAGAATGGCAGAGTATTAGTTGAATGGTGATAGATTGGGAAATGTTGCACAAAGGGACCTGGGTATCTGAGAACACCAGTCACTGAAAGCAAGCATGCAGCTACAGCAAGCAGTTAGGAAGACCAATGGGATGTTGTCCTTCATTGCAAGAGGATTGGAGTAGAAGAGCAAGGATGTCTTACTGCAGCTGGACAGAGCCTCGGTGAGACCACACCTGGAGTCTTGTGTACAGTGTTCCTCTCCTTATCTGAGGAAGGATGTACTTGCCACAGAGGGAGAGCAGTGAATGTTCACCAGACTGATTCCTGGGATGGCAGCATTGATGTCTGAGGGGAGATTGGGTCGGCTGGGCCTGTATTCACTGGAATGTAGAAGAGTGAGCGGGGATCTAATTGAAAGGTATAAAATTCTGACAGTGCTGGACAGGCTGGATACAGGGATATTGTTTCCTCCGGCTGGGGGTGTCTGGAACAAGGGGTCACAGTCTCAGGATACGGGGGAGGCCATTTGGGACTGAGATGAGAGGAAACCCCTTCATTCAGAGGGTGGTGAACCTGTGGAATTCTCTCCCACAGAAAGCTGTGGAGACCAAGTCACTGAATATATTTAACAAGGAAAGAGATAGAATTCTACACTCTAAAGGTGTCGAGGTGTATGGGGAGAGCGCTGGTGTATGGCATTGAGACAGAGGATCGGCCATGATAGCGTTGAATGGTGGGTCAGGCTCGAAGGGCTGAATGGCCTCCTCCTATTTGCTATGTTGATGTGACCGCCCCAAGTCTCTTTGGGCCTCCACTCTTTCCAGCCTTTCCCCATTCATAAAGCAATCTGTTCTATCCTTTTTAAAGTGGGTGACCACACAATTGTCTCCAATGAAATCCATCTTTCTCTCTTTGAACCATTCAGTTAAGACAATTTACTTTAGGGCGGCACGGTGGCACAGTGGTTCGTACTGCTGCCTCACAGCGCCAGGGACCCGGGTTCAATTCCAGCCTCGGGTGACTGTGTGGAGTTTGCACATTCTCCCCGTGTCTGCGTGGGTTTCCTCCGGGTGCTCTGGTTACCTTCCACACTCGCAAGATATATAGATTAGATGGATTAGCAATGGGGTTATGGGGATAGGGCTGGGGTGAGGGCCTGGGTAAGATACTCTGTCATCAAGTCTGTGCAGACTCAATGAGCTGAATGGCCTCTTATGCAGTGGAATACCTCTTTGCCATTTGAAGCTTCTGGCTATAAGACTTAAAATGCTGCCTATTTCTGTGAAATGTAGCAAACTTTCTGTCTCATCACCGGGCGACATGATGGCACAGTGGTTAGCACTGCTCCCCCGCAGCACCAAGGACCCACGTTCAATTCCAGCCTCGGGTGACTGTCTGTGTGGAGTTTGTACGTTCTCCCAGTGTCTGCGTGGGTTTCCTCCGGGTGCTCCGGTTTCCTCCCACACTCCAAAGATGTGCGGGTGAGGTTAATTGGCCGTGCTCAATTGCCCCTTATTGTTAGGGGGATTCAGGCCCGGGTGGTCTTGTTGTTGGGGGCAGGCTTGATGGGCCAAAGGACCTCCTTCTGCACTTTAGGGAATCTATGATGAACGGCATGGTGGCACAGTGGTTAGCACAGCGCCAAGAACCCAGGTTCAATTCCAGCCTCAGCTCGCTGTCAGTGTAGAGTTCTCCCAGTGTCTGCGTGGGTTTCCTCCGGGTGCTCCAGTTTCCTCCCACAGTCCAAACATGTGCGGGTAAGGTGGATTGGCCATGATAAATTGACCTTAGTGTCAGGGGATTAACAGGGTAAATATATGGGGTTACGGGAATCGGGCCTGGGTGGGATTGTGGTCGATGCAGACGCGATGGGCCGAATGGTCTGCCCTTTAGGGATTCTATGATTCTAGGATCTCAAATCATTGATAAATACGATGAAACTGAGACAGACACGGGGGCTTTGCAGCAGCAGACAGAATGGGAATCATTGCATCCTCCAGGGTGTTTCATGACACAACCAATTTCAGAAAATTCACAACTCTAATTCACAACAGCAAAGTGTGGGATTGCAAACTGGGAATTATTAGCACAGGACTAAAGTTTAAAAGCTAAACACTGACATTCAGAAACAGGAGCTGGCCTCACATCTTCAATTCTGTGATTGTCCCCCATCTCCTGCTCTGAATATTACAATATCTCTGCCCCCTTCATGCGTCTGCAGACTTTGAAAGTTACTCAGACATCGGTGAAACTAGTCTTTATCTCGGGGCATTTCCTGTGAAATATGCACCTTCTGCAACGAGACACAATCTAATTGACGCTTTCTGATACAATCTGAATCTCCTTTCAAACAACCTCCCAACCCCACTGTGCAGGAATGTCACCTTTTGTCACATTCCCCAACACAATTGTTGACACTTTATCAGGCGGGAAAAGTAGATTCAACTGACAGATTCTGAGCACCAGGTTGAATCTTTAAGATGTAAAAATGAACTGAAAGCCCAGGTCTCTCTGTTCCTGCATCCATTTTAACATTAACCCATTGATTTTAAATTGCTTCTCCTGTATAAAAATATCACCTATCAACCTCAGATTTAAACATTAATAAGCGACTGAGCATCAACTGCGAATTATAGAAGGTAGTTCCAAACTAATATCACAGCTGGTGTGGCAAAGTGTTTCTGAATTCCACTCCTACAAGTCTAAAATCCTCAACATTGTTTGAAATCCAATGTCCCCAAGTCCTGGACTCCCCAACCAGCAGGAAAAGTTGTTCTTTATCAGTCCTCTCCATTCCCCTTATTATCTTGAAGTGTTTGATCCAATCATCCCGTAGCCTAAATTCCAGCATTCCAGAGTAACACTTCAACTACACTTTTCAACAAACAATCCCAAACCAAATACAGAACAGGGCTCATAGAATCCTGCAGTGCAGGAGGCCATTCGGCCCATCGAGTCTGCACTGACCACAATCCCACCCAGGCCCCATCCCTATAATCCCATACATTTACCTCAGCTAATCCTCCTGACACTAAGGGACAATTTAGCTTGGCCAATCCACCTTACCTGGACACCTGATAGAAGTCTGCCAGATTATGAGGGGCATGGACAGAGTGGATAGTCAGAAGATTTTTCCCAGGGTGGAAGAGTTATTACTCGGGGGCAGAGGTTTAAGGTGCGAGGGGCAAGGTTTAAAGGAGATGTGGGAGGAAAGTTTTTTTACACAGAGGGTGGTGGGTGCCTGGAACTCGTTGCCAGGGGAGGGAGTGGAAACGGATACGATAGTAACTTTTCAAGGGCGTCTTGACAAAGACATGAATAAGATGGGAATGGAGGGATATGGTCCCCGGAAGGGTAGGGGGTTTTAGTTCAGTCAGGCAGCATGGTCGGTGCAGGCTTGGAGAGCCGAAAGACCTGTTCCCGTGCTGTAATTTTCTTTGTTCTATCTTTGGAGTGTGGGATGAAACCGGAGCACCCGGAGGAAACCCACGCAAACACGGGAAGGACGTTCAAACTCCAGTCAGAAAGTGACCCATGCTGGGAATCGAAGGCAGGTCCCTGGCACTGTGAGGAAGCAGTGCTAACCCCTGCATCACTGTGCCACCCCCATATTGAAAACTTGGGTTCAAATTCAAGACAGCCGCAAATTCACTTTGAGAAAAGTTCCCTCTGCTGTGTCAAAGGAATTTTTAATTGAGGATTTTTATTTCTGGGAAAACTGAACTCACATTGAACAGCATCCCAGTGTGGGATTGAAGCTCTCGTTTCTTTCAGTCATGGGGAGAGAGATGCAGCGAGAGGGAGAGATACAGATACAGAGGCAGAGAGACACAGAAACAGGATGGGATAGTGCTGTACATGTTTCAGAGCTGACACTGAGACACACACGACATGTACGATCGCAGACCAGAGTGAATCATTCTCTGTTACCTGCAGTGTCCTGGACATGGACAGAAGCTGACACTCAGACACACACAACAACAACTTGCATTTATATAGCACCTTGGACAGTATTATCCCAAGATGCTTCACAGGAGCCTTAATGTGAGAAATTTCACCCCGAGTCACAGGAGAGTTTAGGGTCACATGTCCCAAAGGTTTGGCCAGATGGTTTTTATGGACTATTTTAATTGGAGGAAAAGGAGGTATTAAAATGGAGAAAAACAATCTGCTTCACTAATGTCCTTTATGGAAGGAAATCTGCCGTCCTTACCTGGTCGGGCCTACATGTGACTCCAGCCTCACAGCAATGTGGTTGACTCTTAGATGCTGTTTGAAATGGCCTAGCAAGCCACTCAGTTCATGAGCAATTAGGGACGAGGAGTAAACGCTGGCAGAACCAGCCAGGCCCACATCCCATGGATGTATTTGAGTAAAACGTTCAGGGAAGGAATTCCAGAGTTGGAGCCCACGCAGATGAAGACACAGCTCCCAATGGGGAAACGATTCAAATTGTGGATGGTCACGGAGCCAGAATGAAAGGAAAACAGATATGGGAGGATGGTGGGACTGGAGGAGGTGGATAACCAGCAAGAAACATTTCTCTCTCTCTGTGCTATCAGTTTCCATTATTCTCCTGACAACTTGGATCAAATTGTCCCTGACACTCCAAAATTCCCGGGAATACAGCCCTCGTTTGTGTCTCCATAGCTGCGTATCTGTCACATTTAAAATACTAACGTTACTTTGGTGAAGAGACAACTCTGTCAGAAATATCTCAGTGCTGCGTTCACACGAAATGGCCACTGGGAAGAAAGGCCAAATGGCTGCCTGATATTTGTGGATATTTTTCACAGATTCCCAGAAAGGGAGAGATGGACAGAAGACACAGACACTGAGAGTGAGAAAAAGAGAGAGACACAGATTGATGGAGGTATAAAAGGTTTCCCTTTACCTGCACACAATTTAACTTGTTCCCAGTTGGTTAATGGATTCTCTCCTCAACTTATTGTCCAAAGTGCATCACTTCACATTTCTCAGTGCTGAAGTTAACTGTCTGTCCGTTTCATTTCCATCTCCTCTGCACCCGCTCCCGAACACAAATAATTGTCTGGTAGAAAGTGAGAAGGAGCCTCGACAGAGAGGTTGGGAAGGATTGAATGGAGAGAGGCAGAAACCCTCAACACATTTCAAAACTACACTGATTTCCACTTGAAGGAATAACTTCTCCACCCCAACACTATCCCATCATTCTCGATAAGTCCATGCTGCCCGTGTTCTGTGATAAATTACACGCAAGTGAAAAGATTATTTTAAATAGTGGGGTTACATTTGCCACCCCCCAATCTGTAGGAACTGCTCCAGAGTCGAGAGAATTTTGGAAGATGACCAGCAATGCATCCAATATTTCCAGCGCCGCTTCCTTTAATACTCTGGGATGTAGATTATCAGCCCTGGGGATTTGTCAGCCTTTAACCCCATTCATTCCCCCAGCACCATTTTCTTACTAATACTGATTTCCTTCAATTCAATTCCGCACCCTCACTAAACCATTGGTTCCCTAACATTTCTGCCAAGTTATTTGTGCCTCTTTTGTGAAGACAGAACCAAAGTATATGTTCAATTCTTCTCCCATTTCTTTGCTCCCCATTATAATTTCCCCGGAGAGATGGAGAGAGGCAGAGTCACTGAGAGATAGGGATGAGATAGTAATGCAGAGAGTGACAGTGAGATATTCAGGTGGGTAAGCAGCTAACAGTGGGGTACAACAAGGATCACTCCAAAGCCACAGATATTGCCTCATGTTGCCGCTGTCGCCATTTACCTTAAATCAGCATCCTCTGCTTTCCAAGCTTTCCCCCAATGTGCCGATTATCTCAAAGCCGATCCTCTCAGTCCCGGGACGTCACTGCAGGAGTTCCTCAGGGTGAGTGTCCGAGGCCCCAACCATCTTCAGCTGCTCCATCACTGACCTTCCCTCCATAGGTGAGATGTTCGCTGATGATCGCAGCATTCACAACTCCTCAGATTGTGAAATAGTCAATGCCGGAATACTGAGCAGGACAGGCAGCATCTGTGTAAAGAGAAGCAGATTCTGGGACTGGGGGACTGAGAGACAGGAAGATAGTGAAACACACACAAACTCACTGACAACAAACGCAGTGATGCACACACACACACACAGATACACGCACAGTCTCACACACACACACAGATAGAGAACAGTCCCACAGTCTCACTCACAAGATCCTAATCTCCCTGGCATTAAGGGGCAATTTATCACGGCCAATCAACCTAACGCGCGCATTTTGGAGTGTGGGAGGAAACCGGAGCACCAGTAGGAAACCCACGCAGACACGGGGAGAACGTGCAAACTCCACACAGACAGTGACCTGAGACCAGAATTGAACCCAGGTCCGTTGCACTGTGAGGCAGCAGAGCTAACCACTGTGACACCCATGTTGGCCTTCATTGCAAGAGGATTGGAGTAGAAGAGCAAGGATGTCTTACTGCAGCTGGACAGAGCCTCGGTGAGACCACACCTGGAGTCTTGTGTGCAGTGTTCCTCTCCTTATCTGAGGAAGGATGTACTTGCCACAGAGGGAGAGCAGTGAATGTTCACCAGACTGATTCCTGGGATGGCAGCATTGATGTCTGAGGGGAGATTGGGTCGGCTGGGCCTGTATTCACTGGAATGTAGAAGAGTGAGCGGGGATCTAATTGAAAGGTATAAAATTCTGACAGTGCTGGACAGGCTGGATACAGGGATATTGTTTCCTCCGGCTGGGGGTGTCAGGAACAAGGGGTCACAGTCTCAGGATACGGGGGAGGCCATTTGGGACTGAGATGAGGGGAAACCTCTTCACTCAGAGGGTGGTGAACCTGTGGAATTCTCTCCCACAGAAAGCTGTGGAGACCAAGTCACTGAATATATTTAAGAAGGAAAGTGATAGATTTCTAGACTCTAAAGGTGTCGAGGTGTATGGGAAGAGCGCTGGGGTATGGCATTGAGACAGAGGATCGGCCATGATAGTGTTGAATGGTGGGTCAGGCTCGAAGGGCTGAATGGCCTCCTCCTCCTCCTATTTTCTATGTTGATGTGACCGCCCCAAGTCTCTTTGGGCCTCCACTCTTTCCAGCTTTTCCCCATTCATAAAGCAATCTGTTCTATCCTTTTTAAAGTGGGTGACCACACAATTGTCTCCAATGAAATCCATCTTTCACTCTTTGAACCATTCAGTTAAGACATTTTACTTTCGGGCGGCATGGTGGCACAGTGGTTCGTACTGCTGCCTCACAGCGCCAGGGACCCGGGTTCAATTCCAGCCTCGGGTGACTGTGTGGAGTTTGCACATTCTCCCCGTGTCTGCGTGGGTTTCCTCCGGGTGCTCTGGTTACCTTCCACACTCGCAAGATATATAGATTAGATGGATTAGCAATGGGGTTATGGGGATAGGGCTGGGGTGAGGGCCTGGGTAAGATACTCTGTCATCAAGTCTGTGCAGACTCAATGAGCTGAATGGCCTCTTATGCAGTGGAATACCTCTTTGCCATTTGAAGCTTCTGGCTGTAAGACTTAAAATGCTGCCTATTTCTGTGAAATGTAGCAAACTTTCTGTCTCATCACCGGGCGACATGATGGCACAGTGGTTAGCACTGCTCCCCCACAGCACCAAGGACCCACGTTCAATTCCAGCCTCGGGTGACTGTCTGTGTGGAGTTTGTACGTTCTCCCAGTGTCTGCGTGGGTTTCCTCCGGGTGCTCCGGTTTCCTCCCACACTCCAAAGATGTGCGGGTGGAGTTAATTGGCCGTGCTCAATTGCCCCTAAGTGTTAGGGGGATTCAGGCCTGGGTAGTATTGTTGTCGGGGGCAGGCTTGATGGACCAAAGGACCTCCTTCTGGTGTGCAGTTCTGGTCCCCACATTACAGGAAGGATGTGGAGGCTTTGGAGAGGGTGCAGAGGAGGTTTACCAGGATGTTGCCTGGTATGGAGGGGAGATCCTATGAGGAGAGGCTGAGGGATTTGGGATTGTTTTCGCTGGAAAGGCGGCGGCTAAGAGGGGATCTTATTGAAACATATAAGATGATTAGAGGTTTAGATAGGGTGGATAGTGATAGCCTTTTTCCTCTGATGGAGAAATCCAGCACGAGGGGGCATGGCTTTAAATTGAGGGGGGGTAGTTATAGAACCGATGTCAGGGGTAGGTTCTTTACCCAGAGGGTGGTGAGGGATTGGAATGCCCTGCCAGCATCAGTAGTAAATGCGCCTAGTTTGGGGGCGTTTAAGAGATCCGTAGATAGGTTCATGGACGAAAAGAAATTGGTTTAGGTTGGAGGGTCACAGTTTTTTTTTTAACTGGTCGGTGCAACATCGTGGGCCGAAGGGCCTGTTCTGCGCTGTAATGTTCTATGTTCTATGTTCTATGTTCTGCACTTCAGGGATTCTATGATGAACGGCATGGTGGCACAGTGGTTAGCACAGCGCCAGGGACCCAGGTTCAATTCCAGCCTCAGCTCGCTGTCAGTGTAGAGTTCTCCCAGTGTCTGCGTGGATTTCCTCCGGGTGCTCCAGTTTCCTCCCACAGTCCAAACATGTGCGGGTTAGGTGGATTGGCCATGATAAATTGACCTTAGTGTCAGGGGATTAACAGGGTAAATATATGGGGTTACGGGAATCGGGCCTGGGTGGGATTGTGGTCGATGCAGACTCGATGGGCCGAATGGTCTGCCCTTTAGGGATTCTATGATTCTAGGATCTCAAATCATTGATAAATACGATGAAACTGAGACAGACACGGGGGCTTTGCAGCAGCAGGCAGAATGGGAATCATTGCATCCTGCACCGAGTTTTATTACACAACCAATTTCAGAAAATTCACAACTCTAATTCACAACAGCAAAGTGTGGGATTGCAAACTTGGAATTATTAGCACAGGACTAAAGTTTAAAAGCTAAACACTGACATTCGGAAACAAGAGATGGCCTCACATCTTCAATTCTGTGATTGTCCCCCATCTCCTGCTCTGAATATTACAATATCTCTGCCCCCTTCATGCGTCTGCAGACTTTGAAAGTTACTCAGACATCGGTGAAACTAGTCTTTATCTCGGGGCGTTTCCTGTGAAATATGCACCTTCTGCAACGAGACACAATCTAATTGACGCTTTCTGATACAATCTGAATCTCCTTTCAAACAACCTCCCAACCCCACTGTGCAGGAATGTCACCTTTTGTCACATTCCCCAACACAATTGTTGACACTTTATCAGGCGGGAAAAGTAGATTCAACTGACAGATTCTGAGCACCAGGTTGAATCTTTAAGATGTAAAAATGAACTGAAATCCCAGGTCTCTCTGTTCCTGCATCCATTTTAACATTGACCCATTGATTTTAAATTGCTTCTCCTGTATAAAAATATCATCTATCAACCTCAGATTTAAACATTAATAAGCGACTGAGCATCAACTGCGAATTATAGAAGGTAGTTCCAAACTAATATCACAGCTGGTGTGGCAAAGTGTTTCTGAATTCCACTCCTACAAGTCTAAAATCCTCAACATTGTTTGAAATCCAATGTCCCCAAGTCCTGGACTCCCCAACCAGCAGGAAAAGTTGTTCTTTATCAGTCCTCTCCATTCCCCTTATTATCTTGAAGTGTTTGATCCAATCATCCCATAGCCTAAATTCCAGCATTACAGAGTAACACTTCAACTACACTTTTCAACAAACAATCCCAAACCAAATACAGAAATGGGTTCATAGAATCCTGCAGTGCAGGAGGCCATTCGGCCCATCGAGTCTGCACTGACCACAATCCCACCCAGGCCCCATCCCTATAATCCCATACATTTACCTCAGCTAATCCTCCTGACACTAAGGGACAATTTAGCTTGGCCAATCCACCTAACCTGTACACCTGATAGAAGTCTGCCAGATTATGAGGGGCATGGACAGAGTGGATAGTCAGAAGATTTTTCCCAGGGTGGAAGAGTTATTACTCGGGGGCAGAGGTTTAAGGTGCGAGGGGCAAGGTTTAAAGGAGATGTGGGAGGAAAGTTTTTTTACACAGAGGGTGGTGGATGCCTGGAACTCGTTGCCGGGGGAGGGAGTGGAAACAGATACGGTAGTGACTTTTCAAGGGCGTCTTGACAAAGACATGAATAAGATGGGAATGGAGGGATATGGTCCCCGGAAGGGTAGGGGGTTTTAGTTCAGTCAGGCAGCATGGTCGGTGCAGGATTGTTGAGCCGAAAGACCTGTTCCCGTGCTGTAATTTTCTTTGTTCTATCTTTGGAGTGTGGGATGAAACCGGAGCACCCGGAGGAAACCCACACAAACACGGGAAGGACGTTCAAACTCCAGTCAGAAAGTGACCCATGCTGGGAATCGAAGGCGGGTCCCTGGCACTGTGAGGAAGCAGTGCTAACCCCTGCATCACTGTGCCACCCCCATATTGAAAACTTGGGTTCAAATTCAAGACAGCCGCAAATTCACTTTGAGTAAAGTTCCCTCTGCTGTGTCAAAGGAATTTTTAATTGAGGATTTTTATTTCTGGGAAAACTGAACTCACATTGAACAGCATCCCAGTGTGGGATTGAAACTCTAGTTTGTTTCAGTCCTGGGGAGAGAGATGGAGCGAGAGGGAGAGATACAGATACAGAGGCAGAGAGACACAGAAACAGGATGGGATAGTGCTGTACATGTTTCAGAGCTGACACTGAGACACACACGGGATGTACAATCGCAGACCAGAGTGAATCATTCTCTGTTACCTGCAGTGTCCTGGACATGGACAGAAGCTGACACTCTGACACACACAACAACTTGCATTTATATAGCACCTTGGACAGTATTATCCCAAGATGCTTCACAGGAGCCTTAATGTGAGAAATTTCACCCCGAGTCACAAGAGAGTTTAGGGTCACATGTCCCAAAGATGGTTTTTACGAACTATTTTAATTGGAGGAAAAGGAGGTGTTAAAATGGAGAAAACCAATCTGCTTCACTAATGTCCTTTATGGAAGGAAATCTGCCGTCCTTACCTGGTCGGGCCTACATGTGACTCCAGCCTCACAGCAATGTGGTTGACTCTTAGATGCTGTTTGAAATGGCCTAGCAAGCCACTCAGTTCATGAGCAATTAGGGACGAGGAGTAAACGCTGGCAGAACCAGCCAGGCCCACATCCCATGGATGCATTTGAGTAAAACGTTCAGGGAAGGAATTCCAGAGTTGGAGCCCACGCAGATGAAGACACAGCTCCCAATGGGGAAACGATTCAAATTGTGGATGGTCACGGAGCCAGAATGAAAGGAAAACAGATATGGGAGGATGGTGGGACTGGAGGAGGTGGATAACCAGCAAGAAACATTTCTCTCTCTCTGTGCTATCAGTTTCCATTATTCTCCTGACAACTTGGATCAAATTGTCCCTGACACTCCAAAATTCCCGGGAATACAGCCCTCGTTTGTGTCTCCATAGCTGCGTATCTGTCACATTTAAAATACTAACGTTACTTTGGTGAAGAGACAACTCTGTCAGAAATATCTCAGTGCTGCGTTCACACGAAATGGCCACTGGGAAGAAAGGCCAAATGGCTGCCTGATATTTGTGGATATTTTTCACAGATATCCCAGAAAGGGAGAGATGGACAGAAGACACAGAGACAGAGAGTGAGAAAAAGAGAGAGACACAGATTGATGGAGGTATAAAAGCTTTCCCTTTACCTGCACATGATTTAACTTGTTCCCAGTTGGTTTATGGTTTCTCTCCTCAACTTATTATCCAAAGTGCATCACTTCACATTTCTCAGTGTTGAAGTTAACTGTCTGTCCGTTTCATTTCAATCTCCTCTGCACCCGCTCCCGAACACAAATAATTGTCTGGTAGAAAGTGAGAAGGAGCCTCGACAGAGAGGTTGGGAAGGATTGAATGGGGAGAGGCAGAAACCCTCAACACATTTCAAAACGACACTGATTTCCACTTGAAGGAATAACTTCTCCACCCCAACACTATCCCATCATTCTCGATAAGCCCATGCTGCCCGTGTTCTGTGATAAATTACACGCAAGTGAAAAGATTATTTTAAATAGTGGGGTTACATTTGCCACCCCCCAATCTGTAGGAACTGCTCCAGAGTCTATAGAATTTTGGAAGATGACCAGCAAAGCATCCAATATTTCCAGCGCCGCTTCCTTTAATACTCTGGGATGTAGATTATCAGGCCCTGGGGATTTGTCAGCCTTTAACCCCATTCATTCCCCCAGCACCATTTTCTTACTAATACTGATTTCCTTCAATTCAATTCCGCACTCTCACTAAACCATTGGTTCCCTAACATTTCTGCCAGGTTATCTGTGCCTCTTTTGTGAAGACAGAACCAAAGTATCCGTTCAATTCTTCTGCCATTTCTTTGCTCCCCATTATAATTTCCCCGGAGAGATGGAGAGAGGCAGAGTCACTGAGAGATAGGGATGAGATAGTAATGCAGAGAGTAACAGTGAGATATTCAGGAGGGCAAGCAGCTAATAGTGGGGTACAACAAGGATCACTCCAAAACCACAGATATTGCCTCATGTTGCCGCTGTCGCCATTTACCTTAAATCAGCATCCTCTGCTTTCCAAGCTTTCCCCCAATGTGCCGATTATCTCAAAGCCGATCCTCTCAGTCCCGGGACATCACTGCAGGAGTTCCTCAGGGTGAGTGTCCGAGGCCCCAACCATCTTCAGCTGCTCCATCACTGACCTTCCCTCCATAGGTGAGATGTTCGCTGATGATCGCAGCATTCACAACTCCTCAGATTGTGAAATAGTCAATGCCGGAATACTGAGCAGGACAGGCAGCATCTGTGTAAAGAGAAGCAGATTCTGGGACTGGGGGACTGAGAGACAGGAAGATAGTGAAACACACACAAATGCAGTGATGCACACACACACATAGATACACGCACAGTCTCACACACACACAGATAGAGAACAGTCCCACAGTCTCACTCACAATATCCTAATCCCCCTGGCATTAAGGGGCAATTTATCACGGCCAATCAACCTAACGCACGCATCTTTGGAGTGTGGGAGGAAACCGGAGCACCCGGAGGAAACCCACGCAGACACGGGGAGAACGTGCAAACTCCACACAGACAGTGACCCGAGACCAAAATTGAACCCGGGTCCGTTGCACTGTGAGGCAGCAGAGCTAACCACTGTGACACCCATGTTGGCCTTCATTGCAAGAGGATTATCATAGCGCGCAAGAAACAAGACTTTTCACTGTATACTAATATGATAAGAATAAATCAAATCAAAATAATTAATCAAGTCAAAGTATTTACCCTGCTAATCCCCCTAAGACTATGGGGAATGTTAGCATGGCCAATCCACCGAACCCGCACATCTTTGGGCTGAGAGAAGGAAGAGCGGCACTCGGAGGAAACCCATGCAGATAGTGACCCGAGGCTGGATATGAACTTGTGTCCCTGGTGCTGTGATACAGCAGTGCTAACCACTGGTGCCACCGTGCTGCCCGCTCCTGTTTGGGAGCTTCACCAGGTTGACACCTCATTTTTAAGGGATGCCAGGTTGACCCCGTGGCTTGATGGTAATGGTTGAGTGGGGAATGAATCATTCTCTGTTACCTGCAGTGTCCTGGACATTGAGAGAAACTGACACTCAGACACATAAAACAACAACCTGCATTGATATAGCACCTTGAACAGAAACGTCCTCAGATGCTTCACAGGAGCCTGGAGTGAAAAATTAGAAGCCGAGTCACAGGCGAGTTTAGGGACAAAAGAATTGCCCCAAAGATCTGGTCAAAAAGGGGTTGTTATTAGGAAGTGTCTGAATGGTGGAAAGGGAGGTATGAAGACAGAGAGTTTTGGGAAGGAATTCCAGAGTTGGAGCCACACAGTGAACTGCAGACCCCAATGGTGAAAGGATTAAAATGGGGAATGGTCAGGGAGCCAGGATTAAAGGAAAACAGATATCAGAGGATGGTGGGACTGGGGGATATAGGGAGGGCTCATTTACAGAAGACAGTACCAAACTTTAACCACATCTCGTGTGAAGAAGTGCTTCCTAATTTCGAATTGAAAGAAGTTTAGAAGTTTATGTATTAGTGTCACAAGTCGGCTTACATTAACACGGTAATGAAGTTACTGTGAAAATCCCTTAGTCACCAACCTCCGGCGCCTGTTCGGGTAACACTGAGGGAGAATTTAGCATGGCCAATGCACCCTAAACAGCACATCTTTCAGACTGAGGGAGGAAACCGGAGCATCCGGAGGAAACCCACGCAGACACAGGGAGAACATGCGGACTCCGCACAGACAGGAATAAATGAATCTTTTTCTAACTAGCAGGCAGTGACGAGTGGGGTCCCGCAGGGGTCAGTTCTTGGGTCCCAGCTATTCACAAAACACATCAGTGATTTGGATGAGGGAACCAAACGTAATATTCTCAAGTTTGCTGATGAGGCGAAACTTGGTGGGAATGTGAGTGATGAGGAGGATGTTAAGAGGCTTCAGGGTGATTTAGACAAGTTGAGTGAGTGGGGAAATACATGGCAGATGCAGAATAATGTGGATAAATGTGACGTTATCCACTTTGGCCGGAGGAAGAGAATGGCAGAGTATTAGTTGAATGGTGATAGATTGGGAAATGTTGTACAAAGGGACCTGGGTATCTGAGAACACCAGTCACTGAAAGCAAGCATGCAGCTACAGTAAGCAGTTAGGACGACCAATGGGATGTTGTCCTTCATTGCAAGAGGATTGGAGTAGAAGAGCAAGGATGTCTTACTGCAGCTGGACAGAGCCTCGGTGAGACCACACCTGGAGTCTTGTGTGCAGTGTTCCTCTCCTTATCTGAGGAAGGATGTACTTGCCACAGAGGGAGAGCAGTGAATGTTCACCAGACTGATTCCTGGGATGGCAGCATTGATGTCTGAGGGGAGATTGGGTCGGCTGGGCCTGTATTCACTGGAATGTAGAAGAGTGAGCGGGGATCTAATTGAAAGGTATAAAATTCTGACAGTGCTGGACAGGCTGGATACAGGGATATTGTTTCCTCCGGCTGGGGGTGTCTGGAACAAGGGGTCACAGTCTCAGGATACGGGGGAGGCCATTTGGGACTGAGATGAGGGAAAACCTCTTCACTCAGAGGGTGGTGAACCTGTGGAATTCTCTCCCACAGAAAGCTGTGGAGACCAAGTCACTGAATATATTTAAGAAGGAAATAGATAGATTTCTAGACTCTAAAGGTGTCGAGGTGTATGGGGAGAGCGCTGGGGTATGGCATTGAGACAGACGATCGGCCATGATAGTGTTGAATGGTGGGTCAGGCTCGAAGGGCTGAATGGCCTCCTCCTCCTCCTATTTTCTATGTTGATGTGAACACCCCAAGTCTCTTTGGGCCTCCACTCTTTCAAGCCTTTCCCCATTCATAAAGCAATCTGTTCTATCCTTTTTAAAGTGGGTGACCACACAATTGTCTCCAATGAAATCCATCTTTCACTCTTGGAACCATTCAGTGAAGACATTTCACTTTAGGGCGGCACGGTGGCACAGTGGTTCGTACTGCTGCCTCACAGCGCCAGGGACCCGGGTACAATTCCAGCCTCAGCTCGCTGTCAGTGTAGAGTTCTCCCAGTGTCTGCGTGGGTTTCCTCCGGGTGCTCCAGTTTCCTCCCACAGTCCAACGATGTGCGGGTCAGGTCGATTGGCCATGATAAATTGACCCTGGTGTCAGGGGATTAACAGGGTAAATATATGGGGTTACGAGAATTGGGCCTGGGTGGGATTGTGGTCGATGCAGACTCGATGGGCCGAATGGTCTGCCCTTCAGGGATTCTATGATTCTAGGATCTCAAATCATTGATAAATACGATGAAACTGAGACAGACACGGGGGCTTTGCAGCAGCAGGCAGAATGGGAATCATTGCATCCTGCACCGAGTTTTATTACACAACCAATTTCAGAAAATTCACAACTCTAATTCACAACAGCAAAGTGTGGGATTGCAAACTTGGAATTATTAGCCCAGGACTAAAGTTTAACAGCTAAACACTGACATTCAGAAACAGGAGATGGCCTCACATCTTCAATTCTGTGATTGTCCCCCATCTCCTGCTCTGAATATTACAATATCTCTGCCCCCTTCATGCGTCTGCAGACTTTGAAAGTTACTCAGACATCGGTGAAACTAGTCTTTATCTCGGGGCATTTCCTGTGAAATATGCACCTTCTGCAACGAGACACAATCTAATTGACGCTTTCTGATACAATCTGAATCTCATTTCAAACAACCTCCCAACCCCACTGTGCAGGAATGTCTCCTTTTGTCACATTCCCCAACACAATTGTTGACACTTTATCAGGCGGGAAAAGTAGATTCAACTGACAGATTCTGAGCACCAGGTTGAATCTTTAAGATGTAAAAATGAACTGAAATCCCAGGTCTCTCTGTTCCTGCATCCATTTTAACATTGACCCATTGATTTTAAATTGCTTCTCCTGTATAAAAATATCATCTATCAACCTCAGATTTAAACATTAATAAGCGACTGAGCATCAACTGCGAATTATAGAAGGTAGTTCCAAACTAATATCACAGCTGGTGTGGCAAAGTGTTTCTGAATTCCACTCCTGCAAGTCTAAAATCCTCAACATTGTTTGAAATCCAATGTCCCCAAGTCCTGGACTCCCCAACCAGCAGGAAAAGTTGTTCTTTATCAGTCCTCTCCATTCCCCTTATTATCTTGAAGTGTTTGATCCAATCATCCCGTAGCCTAAATTCCAGCATTACAGAGTAACACTTCAACTACACTTTTCAACAAACAATCCCAAACCAAATACAGAACAGGGTTCATAGAATCCTGCAGTGCAGGAGGCCATTCGGCCCATCGAGTCTGCACTGACCACAATCCCACCCAGGCCCCATCCCTATAATCCCATACATTTACCTCAGCTAATCCTCCTGACACTAAGGGACAATTTAGCTTGGCCAATCCACCTAACCTGTACACCTGATAGAAGTCTGCCAGATTATGAGGGGCATGGACAGAGTGGATAGTCAGAAGCTTTTTCCCAGGGTGGAAGAGTTATTACTCGGGGACAGAGGTTTAAGGTGCGAGGGGCAAGGTTTAAAGGAGATGTGGGAGGAAAGTTTTTTTACACAGAGGGTGGTGGGTGCCTGGAACTCGTTGCCGGGGGAGGGAGTGGAAACGGATACGATAGTAACTTTTCAAGGGCGTCTTGACAAAGACATGAATAAGATGGGAATGGACGGATATGGTCCCCGGAAGGGTAGGGGGTTTTAGTTCAGTCAGGCAGCATGGTCGGTGCAGGCTTGGAGAGCCGAAAGACCTGTTCCTGTGTTGTAATGTTCTTTGTTCTATCTTTGGAGTGTGGGATGAAACCGGAGCACCCGGAGGAAACCCACACAAACACGGGAAGGACGTTCAAACTCCAGTCAGAAAGTGACCCATGCTGGGAATCGAAGGCAGGTCCCTGACACTGTGAGGAAGCAGTGCTAACCCCTGCATCACTGCGCCACCCCCATATTGAAAACTTGGGTTCAAATTCAAGACAGCCGCAAATTCACTTTGAGAAAAGTTCCCTCTGCTGTGTCAAAGGAATTTTTAATTGAGGATTTTTAGTTCTGGGAAAACTGAACTCACATTGAACAGCATCCCAGTGTGGGATTGAAGCTCTCGTTTCTTTCAGTCATGGGGAGAGAGATGCAGCGAGAGGGAGAGATACAGATACAGAGGCAGAGAGACACAGAAACAGGATGGGATAGTGCTGTACATGTTTCAGAGCTGACACTGAGACACACACGAGATGTACAATGGCAGACCAGAGTGAATCATTCTCTGTTACCTGCAGTGTCCTGGACATGGACAGAAGCTGACACTCAGACACACACAACAACAACTTGCATTTATATAGCACCTTGGACAGTATTATCCCAAGATGCTTCACACTCCCAGGACAGGTACAGCACAGGGTTAGATACAGAGTAAAGCTCCCTCTGCACTGTCCCCATCAAACACTCCCTGGACAGGTACAGAGTAAAGCTCCCTCTACACTGTCGCCATTAAATACTCCCAGGACAGATACAGCAAGGCTTTAGATGCAGAGTAAAGCTGCCTCGACACTCCCCTTCATCCACTCCCAGGACAGATACAGGGTTGAAGTTAACTGTCTGTCTGTTTCATTTCCCTCTCCTCTGCACCCGCTCTCGAACACAAATAATTGTCTGGTAGAAAGTGAGAAGGAGCCTCGACAGAGAGGTTGGGAAGGATTGAATGGAGAGAGGCAGAAACCCTCAACACATTTCAAAACGACACTGATTTCCACTTGAAGGAATAACTTCTCCACCCCAACACTATCCCGTCATTCGAGATAAGTCCATGCTGCCCGTGTTCTGTGATAAATTACACGCAAGTGAAAAGATTATTTTAAATAGTGGGGTTACATTTGCCACCCCCCAATCTGTAGGAACTGCTCCAGAGTCTATAGAATTTTGGATGATGACCAGCAAAGCAGATACAGCACGGGGTTCGATCCAGAGTAAAGCTCCCTCTGCACTGTCCCCATCAAACACTCCCAGGACAGGCAAGGAAAGCGGTTAGATACAGAGTACAGCTCCCTCTACACTGTCCCCATCAAACAGTCCCAGGACAGGTACAGCACGGGCTGAGATACAGAGTAAAGCTCCCTCTATACTGTCCCCATCAAACACTCCCAGGACAGGTACAGCACAGGGTTAGATACAGAGTAAAGCTCCCTCTCCACTGTCCCCATCAAACACTCCCAGGACAGGTACAGCACAGGGTTAGATACAGAGTAAAGCTCCCTCTCCACTGTCCCCATCAAACACTCCCAGGACAGGTACAGCACGGGTTTAGATACAGAGTAAAGCTCCCTCTACACTGTCCCATCAAACACTCCCAGGACGCACTAGGTTAGATACAGAGTAAAGCTCCCTCTGCACAGTCCCCATCAAACACTCCCTGGACAGGTACAGCACAGGGTTAGATACAGAGTAAAGCTCCCTCTGCACTGTCCCCATCAAACACACCCAGGACAGGTACAGCACGGGGTTAGATACAGAGTAAAGCTCCCTCTGCACTGTCCCCTATCAAACACTCGCAGGACAGGTACAGCACAGAGTTAGATACAGAGTAAAGCTCCCTCTGCGCTGTCCCCATCAAACACTCCCAGGACAGGTGGAGCACGGGCTTAGATACAGAGTAAAGCTCCCTCTATACTGTCCCCATCAAACACTCCCAGAACAGGTACAGCACGGGCTTAGATACAGAGTAAAGCTCCCTCTATACTGTCCCCATCAAACACTCCCAGGACAGGTACAGCACAGGGTTAGATACAGAGTAAAGCTCCCTCTACACTGTCCCTATCAAACACTCCCTGGACAGTACAGCACGGGGTTTGATGCAGAGTCAAGTTCCCTCTACACTGTCCCCATCAAACACTCCCTGGACAGGGACAGCACGGGGTTAGATACAGAGTAAAGCTCCCTCTACACTGTCCCCAACAAACACTCCCAGGACAGATACAGCATGGGTTTAGATACAAAGTAAAGCTCCCTCGCTCCTGTCCCCATCAATCACTTCCAGGACAAGTACAGCATGGGCGAGGTACAGGGTAAATTTCCCTCTACACTGTCCCCATCAAACACATCCAGGACAGGTACATCACGGGGTTAGATACAGAGTAAAGCTCCCTTGAAATTGTCCCCATCAAACACTCGCAGGACAGGTACAGCACGGGGTTAGATACAGAGTAAAGCTCCCTCTACACTGTCCCCATCAAACACGCGCAGGGCTTGTACAGCATGGGGTAGATGCAGAGTAAAGCTCCCTCTCCACTGCCCCATCAAACACTCCCAGGACAGGTACAGCACAGGGGTAGATACAGAGTAAAGCTCCCTCTACACTGTTCCCATCAAACACTCCCAGGACAGGTACAACACTGGGTTAGATACAGAGTAAAGTTCCCTCTACACTGTCCCCATCACACACACCCAGGACAGCTACAGCACGGGGTTAGATACAGAGTAAACCTCCCTCTACACTGTCCCCATCAAACACTCCCAGGACAGGTACAGCACGGGGTTAGATACAAAGTATAGCTCCCTCTATCCTGTCCCCATCATTCACTCCCAGGACAAGGACAGCATGGGCTAGGTACAGGGTAACGTTCCCACTACACTGTCCCCCATCAAACACTCCCAGGACAGGTACAGCACAGGGTTAGATACAGAGTAAAGCTCCCTCTACACTGTCCACATCAAACACTCCCAGGACAGGTACAGCACGGGGTTAGATACAGAGTAAAGCTCCCTCTACACTGTCCCCATCAAACACTCCCTGGATAGGTACAGCACGGGGTTAGATACAGAGTAAAGCTCCCTCTACACTGTCCCAATCCACCACTCCCAGGACAGATACAGCACGTGTTTAGATACAGAGTAAAGCTCCCTCTCCACTGTGCCCCATCAAACACTCCCAGGAAAGATTGAGCACGGGTTTGATGCAGTGTAAAGTTCCCTCTACACTTTCCCCATCAAACACATCCAGGACAGGAACAGCAAGCGGTGAGGTACCCAGAAAAGCCCATTCTACACTGTCCCGATCAAATAGTCCCAGGGCAGATAGAGCTCGGGGTTTGATGCAGAGTAAAGCTCCCTCTACACTGTCCCCATCAAACACTCCCAGGACAGGTACAGCACGGTTTAGATACAAAGTAATGCTCCCTCTCTACTGTCCACATCAATCACTCCCAGGACAGGGACAGCATGGGCGAGATACAGGGTAAAGGTCCCTCTACACTGTCCCCATCAAACACATCCAGGACAGGTACAGCACGGGGTTAGATACAGAGTAAAGCTCTCTCTACACTGTCCCCATCAAACACTCCCTGGATAGGTACAGCACGGGGTTAGATACAGAGTAAAGCTCTCTCTACACTGTCCCCATCAAACACTCCCAGGACAGGTACAGCACGGGGTTAGATACAGAGTAAAGCTCCCTCTACACTGTCCCCATCAAACACTCCCTGGATAGGTACAGCACGGGGTTAGATACAGAGTAAAGCTCCCTCTACACTGTCCCAATCCACCACTCCCAGGACAGATACAGCACGTGTTTAGATACAGAGTAAAGCTCCCTCTCCACTGTCCCCATCAAACACATCCAGGACAGGAACAGCACGGGGTTAGATACAGAGTAAAGCTCCCTCTACACTGTCCCCATCAAACACATCCAGGACAGGAACAGCACGGGGTTAGATACAGGGTAAAGCTCCCTCTACACTGTCCCCATCAAACACATCCAGGACAGGAACAGCACGGGGCAAGACACCCAGTAAAGCTCCCTCCTCACTGTCCCCATCAAGCACTCCCAGGACACATAGAGCACGGGGTTAGATGCAGAATAAAGTTCCCTCGACACTGTCCCCATCAAACACTCCCAGGACAGGTACAGCACGGGGTCAGATGCAGAGTAAAACTCCCTCTACATTGTGCTCCATCATTGTGTGTGTGTGAGAGAGAATATGTGCGTGTTTGTGTGTGTGTGTGAGAGAGAGGGAATGTGTGACAGACAGTGTTTGAGAGAGACAGGGAGTGTGCGAGAGAGAGACAGGGAGTGTGTGAGTGTGTGTGTGTGTGTGTGTGTGTGAGAGAGTGTATATGTGAGAGAGTGTGAGAGACTGCATGAGAGAGTGTGTGAGCATGAAAGAATGTGTGAGAGAGAGTGTGTGTGTGAGAGAGAGAGTGTGTGTGTGAGAGAGAGTGTGTGCGCAAGAGAGAGAGAGAGAGCGTGTGTATGTGTGTGTGTGTGAGTGCGTAAGAGTGCGCGTGTGTATGAGAGAGAGTCTTGTGTGTGAGAGAAAGAGCGCGTGTATGTGTGGGTGAGAGTGTGTGTGTGTGAGAGTGAGTGTGAGAGAGTGCATGAAGGTTGGCTAAGGTTACTGGGGAGAATTTAAACTAGATAGGTTGGGGGGAGGGGAGCTAGAAGAGTTGACTAGGATCAAGGAACTAATTGATGGGGTGGAGGATGCAGGGGTAAGGGGAATTACAAAATTAATGGTAGAGGAGAGGGTGCAAGTGAATGAAGGCGGTAATTTAGATAAGGGAGTAGAGGGAGAGGGTGTTCGCGACTCATCAAAGCGGGTCCAGATAAAAGCTGGAATAAGGACACTTTGCCTGAATGCACGAAGCATTCGGAACAAGGTGAATGAGTTGATGGTGCAAATCAGCACAAGTGGGTACGATCTCGTGGCCATTACAGAAACGTGGCTGAAAGGTGACCAGGACTGGGAGATGAATATCCAGGGGTATCAGGCGTTTAGGAAGAATAGACAGGAAGGAAAAGGTGGTGGGGTCGCGCTATTAATAAGAGATAATATCAGGGTAGTACTGAGGGATGACATAGGCTCTGAGGAACAAAACGTGGAATCATTATGGGTAGAGATGAGGAATAGTAGAGGGAGAAAGACACTAGTAGGTGTGGTATATAGGCCCCCAAATAATAATGTTGAGGTAGGGAGGGCTATAAACAAGCAGATAAGGGATGCGTGTAAAAACGGAACGGCAATAATCATGGGGGACTTCAACATGCACATTGACTGGCAGACTCAAGTCGGTAAGGGTGGAATGGAGGAAGAGTTCTTAGAATGCTGTCGGGATAGTTTCCTTGAACAGCATGTTACGGAACCGACGAGGGAACGAGCTATTTTGGATCTGGTATTGTGTAACGAGGTAGGTAGAATTAAGGATCTTATTGTGAAGGACCCTCTTGGGTCGAGTGACCACAATATGGTCGAATTTCTGATTCAGATGGAAGAGGAGAAAGTTTGGTCCCAAACCAGTGTCCTCTGTTTGAACAGAGGGAAATATGATAGGATGAGGGATGAATTGGCTAAGGTAGACTGGGAGAGCAGGCTGGCAGGTAGGATAGCTGAGGAACAGTGGAGGATTTTTAAGGAGATCCTTTTCAGTTCTCAGCAAAAATATATTCCAGCAAAAAACAAGGATTGTAAGAAAAGGGAGAACCAGCCGTGGATAACGAAGGAAATAAAGGAGAGTATTAAAATAAAAACAGCTGCGTACAGAGTGGCCAAAAATAGTGGAGAAACAAGTGATTGGGAAAAATTTAAGAAACAACAAAGAGAGACTAAGAAAGCGATAAAGAAAGGAAGGATAGACTATGAAGCTAGGCTAGCAATTAATATAAAAAATGATAGTAAAAGTTTTTATAAATATATAAAAAGGAATAGAGTGGCTAGAGTGAATGTTGGACCCTTGGAGGACGAGAGGGGGGAGTTAATAGTGGGAAATGAGGATATGGCTGAGTCTTTAAATAAGTTTTTTGTGTCGGTCTTCACGGTGGAGGACACAAATAGTTTGCCAAATATTAACGATAGAGGGTTGGCAGCAGGAGAAATACTTAATACAATTAATGTTACCAGAGAGGCAGTGCTGGGTAGACTAATGGGACTGAAGGTGGATAGGTCCCCGGGTCCGGATGGAATGCATCCCAGGGTATTGAAAGAAATGTCAGAGGTAATAGTGGATGCGTTAGTGATTATTTATCAAAACTCGTTACATTCTGGGGTAGTGCCGGTTGATTGGAAAACGGCTAATGTTACGCCGCTGTTTAAAAAAGGAAGGAGACAAAAGGCGGGTAACTATAGGCCGGTCAGCTTAACGTCTGTAGTAGGGAAAATGCTGGAATCCATTATTAAAGAGGAGATAGCAGGGCATCTGGATAGAAATGGTTCGATCAATCAGACGCAGCATGCATTCATGAGGGGAAAGTCGTGCTTGACGAACATGTTGGATTTTTATGAAGATGTGACGAGGGCGGTTGATGGAGGAGAACCGGTGGATGCGGTGTTTTTGGATTTCCAAAAGGCGTTTGATAAGGTGCCCCCATAAAAGGCTGCTGAAGAAGATTAGGGCACACGGAGTTGGGGGTAGTGTGTTAAAGTGGATTGGGGACTGGCTATCCGACAGGAAGCAAAGAGTCGGAATAAATGGGTGTTTTTCCGGTTGGAGGAAGGTAACTAGTGGCGTGCCGCAGGGATCGGTACTCGGGCCGCAACTATTTACCATTTATATAGATGATCTGGAGGAGGGGACGGAGTGTAGGGTAACGAAGTTTGCAGACGACACAAAGATAAGTGGAAAAGTGAATCGTGTGGAGGACGGAGAAGATCTGCAGAGAGATTTGGACAGGCTGAGTGAGTGGGCGAGGATATGGCAAATGGAGTATAACGTTGAGAAATGCGAGGTTATACACTTTGGAGGAAATAATAACAAATGGGATTACTATCTCAATGGAAACAAATTAAAACATGCTACCGTGCAAAGGGACCTGGGGGTCCTTGTGCATGAGACGCAAAAGCCCAGTCTGCAGGTACAACAGGTGATCAAGAAGGCAAATGGGATGTTGGCCTATATTGCGAAGGGGATAGAATATAAAAGCAGGGATGTCTTGATGCACCTGTACAGGGCATTGGTGAGGCCGCAGCTGGAATACTGTGTGCAGTATTGGTCCCCTTATATGAGGAAGCATATATTGGCATTGGAGGGAGTGCAGAGAAGGTTCACCAGGTTGATACCTGAGATGAGGGGTTTGGATTATGAGGAGAGGCTGAGGAGATTGGGTTTGTACTCGTTGGAGTTTAGAAGGATGAGGGGGGATCTTATGGAGACTTATAAGATAATGCGGGGGCTGGATAGGGTGGAGGCGGAGAGATTCTTTCCACTTAGTAAGGAAGTTAAAACTAGAGGACACAGCCTCAAAATAAAGGGGGGTCGGTTTAAGACAGAGTTGAGGAGGAACTTCTTCTCCCAGAGGGAGGTGAATCTCTGGAATTCTCTGCCCACTGAGGTGGTGGAGGCTACCTCGCTGAATATGTTTAAAGCGCGGATGGATGGATTCCTGATCGGTAAGGGAATTAAGGGTTATGGGGATCAGGCGGGTAAGTGGTACTGATCCACGTCAGATCAGCCATGATCTTATTGAATGGCGGGGCAGGCTCGAGGGGCTAGATGGCCTACTCCTGCTCCTATTTCTTATGTTCTAACTTATGTTCTTATGTGTTAGAGAGTGTGTGAGCGTGAAAGAGTGTGTGTGAGAGTGTGTGTGTGTGAGTGTGTGTGAGAGAGAGAGTGTGTGTGTGTGTGTGTGAGATTATGTGTGTGTCTAAGAGTGTGTAAGAGAGAGTGTGTGTGAGCTGATCTTTTTCTACACCCTATCGGTAACTGCAACACTATATTCTGCACCCTTTCCTCTCCTTCTCCCCTGTGTACTCTATGAACGGTATGTTTTGTCTGGATAGCGCACAAGAAACAATACTTTTCACTGCATCCCAACAGAAATCAATCAAATCAAAGCAAATTAACACGGTGAAGTTTGGACCCTGTGGGGTGACAGTTGTCTGAATACAGATTCTATCTTATTGTAACATTCAGGTACCACGTGTACTGAGCTCACCAGCGTTCTGTCTGTATTGTGTGAATCCAGTCTTGAAATATCCACTCATGTTGCTAATTCTGCAAAGACAGAAACAGAAAGAGTGTTTGAATTCTCCGTGATTAGACCCCTTAACGATAAACAACATGGTGGATGAGAGGGATAGAGAGAGAGAGGGAGAGAGAGAGAGGAAGAGAGAGAGATGGAGTGATGCCGAGTAACAGAGAGATAGGGAGAGGGAGCAATGCAGAGAGTAACAGTTAGACAGTGAGGAATGGAGATTAATTCAGATGGATAGTGAGTGTCAGGGGAGTCCGAGACGCTGATATTTAAAAACAAAAGCAGACAGGATTTGGTTAAATCTCACGGGATCCAGGGTGAGGTAGCCAAATGGATATAAAATAGGCTTGATGACAGAAGACAGAGGGTGGTTGTAGAGGGTTGTTTTTTGTCAAACCGGAGGCCTGTGACCAGCGGGGTGCCTCAGGGATCGGTGCTGGGTCCACTGTTATTTGTCATTTGTATTAATGATTTGGATGAGAATTCAGGAGGCATGGTTTGTAAGTTTGCAGTTGACACCAAGATTTGTGGCACAGTGGACAGTGAAGAAGGTTATCTAGGGTTGCAACGGGATCTTGATCAATTGGGCCAGTGGGCTGATGGATGGCAGATGGAGTTTAATTTAGATAAATGCGAGGTGATGCATTTTTGTGGATCGAACCAGCGCAGGACTTACTCAGTTAATGGTCGGGCGTTGGTGAGAGTTACAGAACAAAGGGATCTCGAGGTACAGATTCAAAGCTCCTTGAAAGTGGAGTCACAGGTGGATAGAGTGGTGAAGCGTGCAGGTAAGCAAGCAGTTAGGAAGACCAATGGGATGTTGTCCTTCTTTGCAAGAGGATGTGAGTCCAGGAGCAAGGATGTCTTACTGCAGCTGTACAGGGCCTCAGTGAGACCACACCTGCAGTATTGTGTACAGTTTTGCTCTCCTTATCTGAGAAAGCATTGAAGAAAATTGCTCACTGTGAACAAACCTAAAAAAGCTGACTGGTGTTTCATTCCAGATTCTCAGAGGGAGAGAGAGATTCAGAGAAAACACAGACTGAGTGAGTGAGAAAAAGGGAGTGACAGAGATCAAGAGGGGACCGAGAGATAGTGAGTGAAAGAAATATATTAGTCAGAGCGCATCGGAAAAGGAGGATTGGGATTTGTCAGCCTTGCTTTATGGAAAGCTTTAGTGTTTGGTCAGAATGTTAACACGGTGAAGTTTGGAGCCTCTGGGATGACAGTTGTCTGAATACAGATTCTATCTCATTGTAACATTAATGTACCACGTGTACTGAGCTCACCAACATTTGCAAACCATCGTTTGAAGAAAGCTTGCTGTTTAAATTGTATGAATCCAGCCCTTTGGAAATGTAGTCAGTCTTATTCAGGAAAAGGGCAAGCTAATTTCAGAGGGAGAGATACAGATACACAGGCAGGCTGAGACTGAAACAGGATGGGATTGTGCTGCACAGGTTTCAGAGCTGACACTGAGACACACACAAGATGTACAGTCGCAGATTGTACCTGACACTTACAAAAAAACGTAGCAAATAGGAACAGGAGGAGACCATTCGGCCCATCGAGCCTGCACCGACAACAATCCCACCCTATCCCCGTAACACCACACATTTACCCTGCTGATCCCCCCCGAAACTAGGGTCAATCTGTCACGGCCAATCAACCAACCTGGGCATCTTTTGACTGTGGGAGGAAACCGGAGCACCCGGAGGAAACCATGATCAGCCATGGTCACAATGGATGGCGGAGCAGGATGGAAGGGCTGAATGGCCTCCACCTGTTCCTATTTTCTATGTTTCTTTGTAAGTTCCACGTGGCAAAGTGTTTCTTCATTTCACTCCTAAAAGTCTGAAATACTAAACATTGTCTAAAATCCAATGTCCCCCAAGTCCTGGACTCCCCAACCAGCAGAAAATGTTCCTCTTTATCAGCATCAGTGGGTCATCCTGACTCGAAACATTGGCTCTATTCCCTCTCCACAGATGCTGTCAGACCTGCTGAGATTTTACAGCATTTTGTTTTTGTTTCAGTTTTGAGTTTAAGTTTATTTATTCGTGTCACAAATAGGCTTACTTTAACACTGCAATGAAGTTACTGTGAAAATTCACAAGTCGACACACTCCGCCACCTGTTCGGCGACACTGAGGGAGAATTTAGCATGGCCAACGCACCCTAACCATCGTGTCTTTCGAACTGTGGGGGGAAAGTGGAGCAGGCGGAGGAAACCCACGCAGACACGGGGAGAATGTACAGACTCCGCACAGACAGTGACCCAAGCCTGGATTCGACCCCGGGTCCCTGGCGCTCTGAGGCAGCAGTGCTAACCTCTGTGCCACCCATGATTCCTGTATCTGCAGTATTTTGCTTTTAGCTTTCTTCTTTATTAACCCTCTCCATTTCGCTTATTATTTTGAAGGGTTTCATTAAATCACTCCTTAACCTCAATCCCAGTGTTTCAGAGGAAATCTTCATAGACACAAAAACCATACAATCACCACAGTGCAGAAGGAGGCCATTCAGCCTATCGGGTCTGTACTGACTCTCCGAAAGAGCATCTATCCGCATAACGCCATGCATTTACCAGAGCTAATTCCCCGAACCTACACATCCCTGGACACTAAGGGGCAATTTAGCATGGCCAATTAACCTAAACCGCACACCTTTGGAGTGTGGGAGGAAACCGGGGCACCCGGAGGAAACCCACGCAGACACGGGGAGAATGTGTAAACTCCACACAGACAGTCACCCGAGGCTGGAATTGAACCCGGGTCCCTGGCGCTGTGAGGCAGCAGTGCCAACCACTGTGCCATTGTACCACCCTGCTCAGAAAACACTTCCAACCCAAACACAACACACAGAGTAAAATCCCCTCTGCTCTGTCCAAGGAATTTTTAATTGCAGATTTTTAGATTGACTTTTTAGGAAAAACAGAACTCAAATTGCTCAGCATCCCAGTGTTTATTCCAACCATGATCTCATCCCCGCAGATTCAAACATGAAGTTTAAGCTGTGGATACAGTTGTGTCTGTCTGTCTCAGAGTTTGTGTATTCAGTCTTTCACTGCCTTTTAAACTTCTCTGAAGAATTTGAATGCTGGATGTTGCTTAATCATTCCTTTCTCTCAGCACATGGAACTGGTGAAACTTCAAGGGTCACAATCTAATGTCAGTAACAAAGAACTGTATCTTTATTCATCCATCATTTCCAATCTCTGAATAGATCACACACATTTCCAGAATGCAGGAAGCTCTCAATGGAAACTGCTTCCAATTATTCCCCAATACAATTGTTCACACGTTACTGTGAACTACATTCCACTGACATTCCCAAAGCAGCCACAGAAAAGTGACTGGTTATTTTAAACATTGAAACTGAACTATATTAACTTACGATTCACTCACATTGTACAGAAATGTTGACCCTGTGGGATGACAGTTTGGGAGTAACATTGCAACATTAAGGTCCCCTGCGTATTGTGTTTGACAACATTTGCAGCATTTCCAAAATATCAGCGACATTGCTGTGTGTATTGTGTGAATCAAGCTGTGAAATATCCACACATATTGAACTCCCACTGCTGCTGCCTTTTCATCATTTATAAACACACAAACTAGAAGCAGGAGGAGGCCATTCGGCCCTTCCAGCCTGCTCCAACATTCATTATGATCATGGCTGATCATCAAATTCAACATCCTGATCCCACTTTAGCCCCAAGAGCTCCATCCAATTGCTGGATAAAATTAGATCCCTGTTTGTTCCCACATTGAAGCGATCGAAGAGTGGATACCTCAAGTATTTCGATGCAGAGAAAACCTTCCTCGACACTGTCCCCACCAAACACACTCAGGACAGATACAGCACGGGGTTAGATACAGAGTAAAGCTCCCTCGACACTGTCCCCACCAAACACACCCAGGACAGATACAGCACGGGGTTACATACAGAGTAAAGCTCCCTCTACACTGTCCCCATCAAACACTCCCAGGACAGATACAGCATGGGTGTAGATACAGAGTAAAGCTCCCTCTACACTATCCCCATCAAACACTCCCAGGACAGATACAGCACGGGGTTCGATACAGAGTAAAGCTCCCTCTACACTGTCCCCATCAAACACTAACAGGACAGGTACAGCACGGGGTTAGATGCAGAGTAAAGCTCCCACTACACTGTCCCCATCAAACACTCCCAAGACAGGTACAGCACGGGGTTCGATACAGAGTAAAGCTCCCTCTACACTGTCCCCATCAAACACTCCCAGGACAGGTACAGCACGGGTTAGATACAGAGTAAACCTCCCACTACACTGTCCCCATCAAACACTCCCAAGACAGGTACAGCAAGCACAACACGGGGTTAGGTACAGAATAAAGGTTCCTCTACACTGTCCCCATCAAACACTCCCAGAACAGGTACAGCATGGGGTTAGATACAGAGTAAAGCTCACTGTACAGTCCCCATCAAACAGTCCCAGAACAGATACAGCACGGGGTTAGATATAGAGTAAAGCTCCCTCTACACTATCCCCATCAAACACTCCCAGGACATGTACAGCACGGGTTGAGATACAGAGTAAACCTCCCTCTACACTGTCCCCATCCAACACACCCAGGACAGGTACAGCACGGGGTTAGATACAGAGTAAAGCTCCCTCCACAATATCCCCATCAGACAAACCAAGGACAGGTACAGCACGGGATTAGATAGAGAGGAAAGCTCCCTCAACACTGTCCCCATGAAACACTCCCAGGACAGGTACAGCATGGGGTGAGATACAGAGTAGATCTCCCTCTCCACTGTCCCCATCAAACACTCCCAGGACATGTACAGCACGGGTTAAGATACAGAGTGAAGCTCCCTCGACAATGTCCCCATCAAACACACCCAGGACAGGTACAGCACGTGTTTAGATACAGAGTGAAGCTCCCTCTACACTGTCCCCCATCAAACACTCCCAGGACAGGTACAGCACGGGGTTAGATACAGAGTAAAGCTCCCTCTACACTGTCCCCATCAAACACACCCAGGACAGGTACAGCACAGGTTTAGATACAGAGTGAAGCTCCCTATACACTGTCCCCATCAAATAATCCAATGACAGATACAGCATGGTGCTAGATTAAAGGAAAAGCTGCCTCCACATTGTGCACATCAAACACACCCAGGACAGGTACAGCACGGGAGAGAAAGTGTGTGTGAGAGAGAGTGTGTGTGTGAGAGAGAGAGAGTGTGTGCGAGAGAGAGAGCGTGTGCGAGAGAGAGAGCGTGTGTGTGAGAGAGAGCGTGTACAAGAGAGAGCGAGCGCGTGAGAGAGTGCGTGTGTGTGTATGAGACAGTGTGTGCGAGAGAGAGTGTGTGTGCGAGAGAGTGTGTGTGTGAGAGAGAGTCTGTGTGTGAGAGGGAGTGTGTGTGTGAGAGGGAGTGTGTGTGTGAGAGGGAGTGTGTGTGTGAGAGGGAGTGTGTGTGTGAGAGGGAGTGTGTGTGTGAGAGGGAGTGTGTGTGTGAGAGGGAGTGTGTGTGTGAGAGAGAGTCTGTGTGTGAGAGAGAGTCTGTGTGTGAGAGAGAGTGTGTGTGTGAGAGAGAGTGTGTGTGTGAGAGAGAGTCTGTGTGTGAGAGAGAGTGTGTGTGTGAGAGAGAGTGTGTGTGTGAGAGAGAGTGTGTGTGTGAGAGGGAGTGTGTGTGTGAGAGGGAGTGTGTGTGTGAGAGGGAGTGTGTGTGTGAGAGGGAGTGTGTGTGTGAGAGGGAGTGTGTGTGTGAGAGGGAGTGTGTGTGTGAGAGGGAGTGTGTGTGTGAGAGGGAGTGTGTGTGTGAGAGGGAGTGTGTGTGTGAGAGGGAGTGTGTGTGTGAGAGGGAGTGTGTGTGTGAGAGGGAGTGTGTGTGTGAGAGGGAGTGTGTGTATGAGAGGGAGTGTGTGTGTGAGAGGGAGTGTGTGTGTGAGAGGGAGTGTGTGTGTGAGAGGGAGTGTGTGTGTGAGAGGGAGTGTGTGTGTGAGAGGGAGTGTGTGTGTGAGAGGGAGTGTGTGTGTGAGAGGGAGTGTGTGTATGAGAGGGAGTGTGTGTGTGAGAGGGAGTGTGTGTGTGAGAGGGAGTGTGTGTGTGAGAGGGAGTGTGTGTGTGAGAGGGAGTGTGTGTGTGAGAGGGAGTGTGTGTGTGAGAGGGAGTGTGTGTGTGAGAGGGAGTGTGTGTGTGAGAGGGAGTGTGTGTGTGAGAGGGAGTGTGTGTGTGAGAGGGAGTGTGTGTGTGAGAGGGAGTGTGTGTGTGAGAGGGAGTGTGTGTGTGAGAGAGAGTGTGTGTGTTTGAGAGAGAGTGTATGTGTGAGAGAGAGAGAGTATGTGTGAGAGAGAAAGTGTGTGTGACAGAGCGAAAGAGCATGTGTGTGAGAGAGAGAGTGCGTAAGAGATAGTGTATGTGTGTGTGAGAGACAGAGAGAGCATGTGTGTGTGTGTGTGCCTGAGAGTGTGTAAGGAGAGCGTGTGTGTGACCTGATCTTCCTCTACAGTCTATCAGTAACTGAAACACGGGATTAGATGCAAAGTAAAGCTCCCTCGACACTGATCCCATCACACACTCCCAGGAAAGGTACAGGTACAGCACAGAGTTCGATACAGAGTAAAGCTCTCTCTACACTGTTCCCATCAAACGCTCCCAGGACAGATACAGCACGGGGTTAGATACAGAGTAAAGCTCCCTCTACACTGTTCCCATCAAACACTCCCAGGACAGATACAGGAAGTGGTTAGATACAGAGTAAATCTCCCACTTCACTGTTCCATCAAACACTCCCAGGACAGAAACAGCATGGGGTTAGATACAGAGAAAAGGTCCCTCTACACTGTCCCCATCAAATACTCCCAGGACAGGTACAGCACAGGGTTAGATGCAGAGTAAAGCTCCCTCTACACTGTCCCCATCAAACACTCCCAGGACAGGTACAGCACGGGGTTAGATACAGAGTAAATCTCCCTCTACACTGTCCCATCAAACACTCCCAGGACAGATACAGCACGGGGTTAGATACAGAGTAAAGCTCCCTCTACACTGTCCCATCAAACACTCCCAGGACAGGTACAGCACGGGGTCAGATACAGAGAAAAGCTCCCACTTCACTGTCCTCATCAAACACTCCCAGGACAGGTACAGCACGGGGTTAGATACAGAGTAAAGCTCCCTCTACACTGTCCCCATCAAACACTCCCAGGACAGGGACAGCACGGGGTTAGATACAGAGAAAAGCTTCCTCTACACTTTCCCCATCAAACACTCCCAGGACAGGGACAGCACGGGGTTAGATACAGAGAAAAGCTTCCTCTACACTGTCCCCATCAAACACTCCCAGGACAGGTACAGCACGGGGTGAGATACAGAGAAAAGCTCACTCTACACTGTCCCCATCAAACACTCCCAGGACAGGTACAGCACGGGGTTAGATACAGAGTAAAGCTCCCTCTACACTGTCCCCATCAAACACTCCCAGGACAGGTACAGCACGGGGTTAGATACAGAGTAAAGCTCCCTCTACACTGTCCCATCAAACACTCCCAGGACAGATACAGCACGGGGTTAGATACAGAGTAAAGCTCCCTCTACACTGTCCCATCAAACACTCCCAGGACAGGTACAGCACGGGGTCAGATACAGAGAAAAGCTCCCACTTCACTGTCCTCATCAAACACTCCCAGGACAGGTACAGCACGGGGTTAGATACAGAGTAAAGCTCCCTCTACACTGTCCCCATCAAACACTCCCAGGACAGGGACAGCACGGGGTTAGATACAGAGAAAAGCTTCCTCTACACTGTCCCCATCAAACACTCCCAGGACAGGGACAGCACGGGGTTAGATACAGAGAAAAGCTTCCTCTACACTGTCCCCATCAAACACTCCCAGGACAGGTACAGCACGGGGTGAGATACAGAGAAAAGCTCACTCTACACTGTCCCCATCAAACACTCCCAGGACAGGTACAGCACGGGGTTAGATACAGAGAAAAGCTCCCACTTCACTGTCCTCATCAGACACTCCAAGAACAGATACAGCAGGGGGTTAGATATGGAGTAAAGCTCCCTCTACAATATCCCCATCAGACAAACCAAGGACAGGTACAGCATGGGTTTAGATACAGAGTGAAGCTCCCTCGACACTGTCCCCATCAAACACTCCCAGGACAGGTACAGCATGGGTTTAGATACAGAGAGAAGCTCCCTATACACTGTCCCCATCAAATAATCCAATGACAGATACAGCATGGTGCTAGATTTAAGGAAAAGCTGCCTCCACATTGTGCACATCAAACACACCCAGGACAGGTACAGCACGGGGTTAGATACAGCTCAAATCTTCCTCTACATTTTGCCCCATCATTGTGTGTGTGTGTGAGAATGTGTGTGTGAGAGAATGTGTGTGTGTGTGAGAGAGAGAGAGTGTGTGTGTGTGAGAGAGTGTGTGCGAGAGAAAGAGTGTGTGAGAAAGTGTGTGTGTGAGAGAGTGTGTGCGAGAGAGAGTTTGTCTGAGAGAGAGTGTGTGTGAGAGAGAGTGTGTGTGAGAGAGTGTGTGCGAGAGAGTGTGTGCGAGAGAGAGAGTGTGCGTGTGTGTGAGAGAGTGTGTGTGTGTGAGAGTGTGTGTGTGAGAGAGAGAGTATATGTTTGAGAGAGATTGTATGTGTGAGAGAGAGAGTGTATGTGTGAGAGAGTGAGTGTATGTGTGTGAGAGAGAGTGTATGTGTGTGAGAGAGTGAGTGTATGTGTGCATGTGTGTGAGAGTGTGCCAGTGAGAGAGAGTGCATGGGTGAGAGTGTGTGAGCGTGAAAGTGTGTGTGAGAGAATGTGTGTGAGAAAGTGTGTGAGAGAGAAAGTGTGTGAGACAGAGAGAAAGAGTGTGTGTGTGTGTGAGAGAGAGAGTGCGTAAGAGATAGTGTATGTGTGTGTGAGAGACAGAGAGAGCATGTGTGTGTGTGTGTCTGAGAGTGTGTATGGAGAGCATGTGTGTGACCTGATCTTCCTCTACAGTCTATCAGTAACTGAAACACGGGATTAGATGCAAAGTAAAGCTCCCTCGACACTGTTCCCATCAAACACTCCCAGGACAGATACAGCACGGGCTTAGATACAGAGTAAAGCTTCCTCTACACTGTCCCCATCAAACACTCCCAGGACAGGTACAGCACGGGCTTAGATACAGAGTAAAGCTCACTCTACACTGTCCCCATCAAACACTCCCAGGACAGGTCCAGCACGGGGTTAGATACAGAGTAAATCTCCCTCTGCACTGTTCCCATCAAACACTCCGAGGACAGGTACAGCACGGGGTTAGATACAGAGTAAAGCTTCCTCTACACTGTCCCCATCAAACACACACAGGACAGGTACAGCACGGGGTTAGATACAGAGTAAAGCTTCCTCTACACTGTCCCCATCAAACACACACAGGACAGGTACAGCACAGGGTTAGATACAGAGTAAAGCTTCCTCTACACTGTCCCCATCAAACACACACAGGACAGGTACAGCACGGGGTTAGATACAGATAAAGCTCCCTCTGCACTGTCACTATCAAATAACTATCAAATCTCCACATCATGACGATCAAATATTCCAATGACAGATACAGCATGGGGACAGATACAGGGAAAAGCTGCCTACACATCAAACACACCCAGGACAGGTACAGCATCGGGTGAGATACAGCGTATATCTCCCTCTGCATTGTGTGTGTGTGAGAGAATGTGTGTGTGTGAGAGAGAGTGTGTGTGTGAGAGAGAATATGACTTTGTGTGTGTGTGTGAGAGGGAGAGTGTGAGAAAGAGAGACAATGTGTGATGGAGACAGAGTGCGTCTGAGAGAGTCTGTGTGTGTGTGTGAGAGAGAGTGTGTGTGTCTCTGAGAGTGTGAGAGAGTGTGTGTGTGAGAGAGAGCGTGTGTGTGTGAGAGAGTGTGTGTCTGTGTGTGTGAGAGAGTGTGTCTGAGAGTGTGAGAGAGAGTGTGTGAGAGAGAGAGAGAGAGCGTGTGTGTGAGAGAGAGTGTGTGTGTGTGTGAGAGAGTGTGTGTGTCTGAGTGTGTGAGAGAGTGTGTGTGCGAGAGAGAGAGAGCGTGTGTGTGAGAGAGAGTGTGTGTGTGTGTGTGAGAGAGTGTGTGTGTCTGAGTGTGTGAGAGAGTGTGTGTGCGAGAGAGAGAGCGTGTGTGTGCGTGAGATTATGTGTGTGTCTCAGAGTGTGTAAGAGAGAGTGTGTGTGTGAGCTGATCTTTTTCTACAGTCTATCGGTAACTGCAACACTATATTCTACACCCTTTCCTCTCCTTCTCCCTGTGTACTCTATGTACAGAATGTTTTGTCTGTACAGCGCACAAGAAACAATACTTTTCACTGCATCCCAACACAAATCAATCAAATCAAATCAAATTAACACGGTGAAGTTTGGACCCTGTGGGGTGACAGTTGTCTGAATACAGATTCTATCTTATTGTAACATTCAGGTACCACGTGTACTGAGCTCACCAGCGTTCTGTCTGTATTGTGTGAATCCAGTCTTGAAATATCCACTCATGTTGCTAATTCTGCCAAGACAGAAACAGAAAGAGTGTTTGAATTCTCCGTGATTCGACCCCTTAACGATAAACAACATGGTGGATGAGAGGGATAGAGAGGGAGAGAGAGAGAGGAAGAGAGAGAGATGGAGCGATGCAGAGTAACAGAGAGATAGGGAGAGGGAGCAATGCAGAGAGTAACAGTTAGACAGTGAGGAATAGAGATTAATTCAGATGGATAGTGAGTGACAGGGGAGTCCGAGACGCTACATAAGCAAGGTAAAGATTTGAAAATGGAGGAGTGTTTCTTACCCACTTTTAAAAGACAATCCACACTCACACCAGTCACATTTCACACTCTCTGCTCAGTCCTGTGTTTTGGGGGTGTTGAGTGTGGGATCAGTGTTTGCTTTTCTCAAACCGCAGTGATATTCCCAACAAGGGCAAGACGTTTCAGTGTTTAAAAATGTAAACATTTAAAAACAAAAGCAGACAGGATTTGGTTAAATCTCACGGGATCCAGGGTGAGGTAGCCAAATGGATATAAAATAGGCTTGATGACAGAAGACAGAGGGTGGGTGTAGAGGGTTGTTTTTTTGTCAAACTGGGGGCCTGTGACCAGCGGGGTGCCTCAGGGATCGGTGCTGGGTCCACTGTTATTTGTCATTTATATTAATGATTTGGATGAGAATTTAGGAGGCATGGTTTGTAAGTTTGCAGTTGACACCAAGATTTGTGGCATAGTGGACAGTGAAGAAGGTTATCTCGGGTTGCAACGGGATCTTGATCAATTGGGCCAGTGGGCTGTTGAATGGCAGATGGAGTTTAATTTAGATAAATGCGAGGTGATACATTTTGGTGGATCGAACCAACACAGGACTTACTCAGTTAATGGTAGGGTGTTGGTGAGAGTTACAGAACAAAGGGATCTCGGGGTACAGATTGACAGCTCCTTGAAAGTGGGGTCACAGGTGGATAGAGTGGTGAAGAAGGCATTCCACATGCTTGGTTTCATTGGTCAGAACATGGAATACAGGAGTTGGGACGAGTTGTTGAAGTTGTACAAGACATTGGTAAGACCACACTTGGAATGCTGTGTATTGTTCTGGTCACCCTTATAGAAAGGAGATGATTAAGCTGGAAAGTGTGCAGAAAAGAATTACTGGGATGCCAAGGGGTCCTGATGGTTTGAGTTATAATGAGAGGCTGGATACTCTGGGACTTTTTTTCCCTTGAGTTGGCTTAGTGGTGTTCTTCTAGAGGTCTCTAAAATAATGAGGGCATGGATATAGCAGCTTTATAGAACCTTAGTTAGGCCGCACTTGGAATATAGTGTTCAATTCTGATCGACACACGACCAGAAAGATGTGGAGAATTTGGAGAGGGTTCAGAAAAGATTTACCAGGATGTTGCCTGGTATGGAGGGCATTAGCTCTGAGGAGAGATTGGAGAAACTTGGTTTGTTCTCACTGGAACGACGGAGGTTGAGGGGCGACCTGATAGAATTCTACAAGATTATGAGGGGCATGGACAGAGTGGATAGTCAGAAGCTTTTTACCAGGGTGGAAGATTCAAAATCTAGGGGGCATAGGTTTAAGGTGTGAGGGGCAAGGTTTAAAGGAGATGTACAAGGCAAGTTTTTTTACACAGTGGGTGGTGGGTGCCTGGAACTCGCTGTCGGGGGAGGTAGTGGAAGCAGATACGATAGTGAGTTTTACGGAACGTCTGGACAAATACATGAATAGGATGGGAATAGAGGGATATGGTCCCCGGAAGGGTAGGGGGTTTTAGATCAGTCGGGCAGCATGGTTGGTGCAGGCTTGGAGGGCCGAAGGGACTGTTCCTGTGCTGTAATTCTCTTTGTTCTTTGAGAAGCTCGTCAACATCTTTTCCAAAAGGGAGGGGAGTCTAAAACTAGAAGACACAGGTTTAAGGTGAGAGGGGAGAGGGTCCAGAGGGCAATTCTTTTCACACATAGGGTGGTGAGGGATTGGAACAAGCTGCCAGAGGTCGTAGTAGAAGCGGACACAATTTTATATTTTAAAAAGCATTCAGACAGTTATTCTGGTAAGATTGGTGTGGAGGGATTTGGGCCAAACGCAAGGCATTTGATACGAGCTAAATGGTAAAAACTGGGTGGCAGGGAAAAGTTGGGCCAAAGGGCCCATTTGTATCTGAGCTCTGTTTTCTGCCCGGAAACCATTTCTCAATCCATCCCAGTATTTTCCAAATTTGTGGATTGGACACAGTAAATTGCCGTTTCCTGTCCAAAGCTGTGTTGGTTCGGTGGATTAAGGTAAATGTGTGGGGTTACGGGGATAGGGCTGGGTCAAGGGCCTTGGTAAGATACTGTGTCAGAGAGTCAGTACAGACTCGATGGGCTGAATGGTCTCCTTCTGCACTGCAGGGATTCTGTGACTCTACTATTAAGATCCCTTTGTCATTTGAAGCTTCCAGCTAAAATGCTGACAATGCTGCCTATTTCTGTGCACTTTGGCAAATGTTCTGTCTCATCACCGGGTGACACGGTGGCACAGTGGTTAGCACTGCTGACTCACAGCGCCAGGGATCTGGGTTCGATTCCCCGCCTCGAGTGACTGTCTGTGTGGAGTTTGCACGTTTGCTAAATTGCCCCTTAGTGTCAGGGGGATTCGGGCCTGGGTGGGATTACTGTCGGGGCAGGCTTGTTGGGCTGAATGGCCTCATTCTGCAGTGTAGGAATTCTATGACTCTTGGATCTTAAATGGTTGATAAAGAGTGAAACTGAGACACAAACTGGGGCTTGGCAGCAGCAGACAGAATGGGAATCATTGCATCCTGCAGGGATTTTTATTACAGAATCAATTTCAGAAAATTTACAACTCAAAATCCACAACAGCAAAGTGTGGGATTGCAAACTTGGAATGATTAGCCCAGGGCTAAAGTTTAAAAGCTACAGATTGACATTCAGAAACAAGAGATGGCCTCACATCTTCAATTCTGTGATTGTCTGCCATCTCCTGCTCTGAATATTACAAAATCTCTGCCCCCTTCATGCGTCTGGAGACTTTGAAAGTTACGCAGACATTGGTAAAACGTTCCTTTATCTCAAGGCATCTCCTGTGAAATACTCAACTTCTGCAAAGAGACACAATCTAATTGACACTTTCTGAATCTCCTTTCAAACAACCTCCCAACCCCATTGTGCAGGATGCAGGAATGTCACCTTTTGTCACATTCCCCAACACAATTGTTGACACGTTTTCGGGACAGGAAAAGTAGATTCAACTGACAGATTCTGAGCCCCAGGTTGAATCTTTAAGATGTAAAAATGAACTGAAAGCCCAGGTCTCTCTGTTCCTGCAACTATTTTAACATTGACCCATTGATTTTAAATTGCTTCTCCTGTGTGTAAAATACCATCCATCAACTTCAGGTTTGAACATTAATAAGCGACTGAGCATCAACTGTGAATTATAGAAGGTAGTTCCAAACTAATATCACACCTGGTGTGGCAAAGTGTTCCTGAATTTCACTCCGAAAAGTCTAAAACCCTAAACATTGTCTAAAATCCAATGTCCCCCAAGTCCTGTCCCCATCAAACACTCCCAGGACAGGTACAGCACAGGGTTAGGTACAGAGTATAGCTCCCTGGACACTGTCCCCATTAAACACTCCCAGGAAAAATACAGCACGGGGTTCAATACAGAGTAAAGGTCCCTCGACACTGTCTCCATCAAACACTCGCAGGACAGGGACAGCACGGGGTTCGATACAGAGTAAAGCTCCCTCTCCACTATCCCCATAAAACACTTCCAGGAGAGATACAGCATGGGGTTAGATACAGAGCAAAACTCCCTCTACACTGTCCCCCATCAAACACACCCAGGACAGGTTCAGCACGTGTTTAGATAGAGTGAAGCTCCCTATACACTGTCCCCATCAAACACTCCCAGGACAGGTACAGCACGGGGTTAGATACAGAGTAAAGCTCCCTCTATACTGTCCCCCATCAAACACTCCCAGGACAGGTACAGCACGGGGTTCGATACAGAGTAAAGCTCCCTCTCCACTGTCCCCATAAAACACTTCCAGGAGAGATACAGCACGGGGTTAGATACAGAGCAAAGCTCCCTCTACACTGTCCCCCATCAAACACACCCAGGACAGATACAGCACGTGTTTAGATACAGAGTGAAGCTCCCTCTACACTGTCCCCCATCAAACACTCCCAGGACATATACAGCACAGGGTTAGATACAGAGTAAAGCTCCCTCTACACTATCCCCATCAAACACTCCCAGGACAGGTACAGCACAGGTTTAGATACAGAGTGAAGCTCCCTATACACTGTCCCCATCATATAATCCAATGACAGACACAGCATGGTGCTAGATTAAAGGAAAAGCTGCCTCCACATTGTGCACATCAAACACACCCAGGACAGGTACAGCACGGGGTTAGATACAGCTCAAATCTTCCTCTCCATTTTGCCCCATCATTCTGTGGGTGTGTGTGTGAGAGAATGTGTGTGTGAGAGAGAGTGTGTGTATGTGTGAGAGAGTGTGTGTGAGAGAGAGAGTGTGTGTGAGAGAGAGAGTGTGTGCGAGAGAGAGAGTGTGTGCGAGAGAGAGAGTGTGTGCGAGAGAGAGAGTGTGTGCGAGAGAGAGAGAGTGTGTGCGAGAGAGAGTGTGTGTGCGAGAGAGAGTGTGTGTGCGAGAGAGAGAGCGTGTGCGTGAGAGAGAGTGTGTGTGAGAGAGAGTGTGTGTGTGAGAGAGAGTGTGTGTGCGAGAGAGAGAGCGTGTGCGTGAGAGAGAGCGTGTGCGTGAGAGAGAGTGTGTGTGTGAGAGAGTATATGTTTGTGAGTGTATGTGTGAGAGAGAGTGTGTGTGAGAGAGAGATAGAGTGTGTGAGAGAGAGAGTGTGTGCGAGAGAGTGTGTGTGTGTGAGAGAGAGTGTGTGTTTGAGAGAGAGTGTGTGCGAGAGAGAGTGTGTGTGAGAGAGAGACTGTGCGTGAGAGAGAGTGTGTTAGAGAGAGTGTGTGTGTGAGAAAGAGTGTGTGTGTGAGAGACAGGCTGTGTGTGAGAGACAGGCTGTGTGTGAGAGAGTGTGTGAGAGAGTGTGTGCGAGAGAGAGAGTGTGTGTGTGAGAGAGAGTGCGTGTGAGTGAGAGTGTGTGTGTGAGAGAGAGTGTGTGTGTGTGAGAGTGTGTGTGAGAGTGAGAGTGTGTGGGAGAGTGAGAGTGTGTGTGAGAGAGAAACCGTGTGTGTGAGAGAGCGTGTGTGTGTGTGAGAGAGAGAGTGTGTGTGTGAGAGAGAATGTGTGTGAGAGAGAGTGTGTGTGTGTGAGAGAGAGAGTTTTCGAGAGAGAGTTTTCGAGAGAGAGAGTGTGTGTGTGTGTGTGAGAGAGTGTGTGTGTGTGAGAGAGAGAGTTTTCGAGAGAGTGTGTGCGAGAGAGAGAGTGTGTGTGAGAGAGACCGTTTGTGTGAGAGAGAGTGTGTGTGAGAGAGAGAGTGTGTGTGAGAGAGTGTGCGAGAGTGTGTGTGTGAGAGAGTGTGTGTGTGAGAGAGAGAGTGTGTGTGAGAGAGAGTGTGTGTGTGAGAGAGAGAGAGTGTGTGTGAGAGAGAGAGAGAGTGTGTGTGTGAGAGAGTGTGTGTGTGTGTGAGAGAGAGTGTGTGTGTGAGAGACATAGAGTGTGTGCGAGAGCGAGAGCGTGTGTGTGTCCCCATCAAACAAACCAAGGACAGATACAGCACGGAGTTAGATACAGAGTAAAGCTCCCTCTGCACTGTCCCCAACAAACTCGCCCAGGACAGGTACAGCACGGGGTTAGATACAGAGTAAAGCTCTCGCGATACTGTCCCCAACAAACACTCCCAGGACAGGTACAGCACGGCGTTAGATACAGAGTAAAGCTCCCTCTACACTGTCCCCATCAAACACCCCCCAGGACAGGTACAGCACGGGGTTAGATACAGATTAAAGCTCATTGTACACTGTCCCCATCAAACAAACCAAGGACAGGTACAGCACGGGTTTAGATACAGAGTAAAGCTCCCTCGATACTGTCCCCATCAAACACTCCCAAGACAGGGACAGCATGGATTAGATACAGAGTAAAGCTCCCTCTGCACTATCCCCATCAAACACTCCCAGGACAGATACAGCAAGTGGTTAGATGTATAGTAAAGCTCCCTCGACACTGTCCCCATCAAACACTCCCAGGACAGGTACAGCATGGGGTTAGATACAGAATAAATCTCCCTCTACACTGTCCCCATCAAACACTCCCAGGACAGGTACAGCAGGGGACTAGATACAGAGTAAAGCTCCCTCTACACTGTCCCCATCAAACTTGCCCAGCACAGGTACAGCACGGGGTTAGACACAGAGTAAAGCTCACTCGACACTGTCCCCATCAAACACTCCCACGACAGATACAGCAAGTGGTTAGATATAGAGTAAAGCTCCCACTTCACTGTCCTCATCAAACACTCCCAGGACAGATACAGCACAGGGTTAGATACAGATAAAGCTCCCTCTACACTGTCCCCATCATATAATCCAATGACAGACACAGCATGGTGCTAGATTAAAGGAAAGGCTGCCTCCACATTGTGCACATCAAACAGACCCAGGACAGGTACAGCACGGGGTTATATACAGCTCAAATCTTCCTCTACATTTTGCCCATCATTGTGTGTGTGTGTGTGTGAGAGAATGTGTGTGTGAGAGAGAGAGAGTGTGTGTGCGTGAGAGAGTGTGTGTGCGTGAGAGAGAGTGTGTGCGTGAGAGAGAGTGTGTGCGTGAGAGAGAGTGTGTGCGTGAGAGAGAGTGTGTGCGTGAGGGAGGGTGTGTGTGTGAGAACGTGTGTGTGTGTGAGAGAGAGTTTGTGTGAGAGAGAGTGTGTGCGAGAGAGAGTGTGCGAGAGAGAGTGTGCGAGAGAGAGTGTGCGAGAGAGAGAGTGTGTGCGAGAGAGAGTGTGTGCGAGAGAGAGTGTGTGCGAGAGAGAGTGTGTGCGAGAGAGAGTGTGTGCGAGAGAGAGTGTGTGCGAGAGAGAGTGTGTGCGAGAGAGAGTGTGTGCGAGAGAGTGTGTGTGCGAGAGAGAGTGTGTGCGAGAGAGAGTGTGTGCGAGAGAGAGTGTGTGTGCGAGAGAGAGTGTGTGTGCGAGAGAGAGTGTGTGCGAGAGAGAGTGTGTGCGAGAGAGAGTGTGTGCGAGAGAGAGTGTGTGCGAGAGAGAGTGTGTGCGAGAGAGAGTGTGTGCGTGAGAGAGAGTGTGTGCGTGAGGGAGGGTGTGTGTGTGAGAACGTGTGTGTGTGTGAGAGAGAGTTTGTGTGAGAGAGAGTGTGTGCGAGAGAGAGTGTGCGAGAGAGAGAGCGTGTGCGAGAGAGTGTGTGCAAGAGAGAGTGTGTGCGAGAGAGAGTGTGTGCGAGAGAGAGTGTGTGCGAGAGAGAGTGTGTGCGAGAGAGAGTGTGTGCGAGAGAGAGTGTGTGCGAGAGAGAGTGTGTGCGAGAGAGAGTGTGTGCGAGAGAGAGTGTGTGCGAGAGAGAGTGTGTGCGAGAGAGAGTGTGTGCGAGAGAGAGTGTGTGCGAGAGAGAGTGTGTGCGAGAGAGAGTGTGTGCGAGAGAGAGTGTGTGCGAGAGAGAGTGTGTGCGAGAGAGGGTGTGTGTGCGAGAGAGAGTGTGTGTGCGAGAGAGAGTGTGTGCGAGAGAGAGTGTGTGCGAGAGAGAGTGTGTGCGAGAGAGAGTGTGTGCGAGAGAGAGTGTGTGCGAGAGAGAGTGTGTGCGAGAGAGAGAGTGTGTGCGAGAGAGAGAGTGTGTGCGAGAGAGAGCGTGTGCGTGAGTGTGTGTGTGCGTGAGAGAGACTGTGTGAGAGACTGAGTGTGTGCGTGAGAGAGACTGTGTGCGTGAGAGAGAGTATATGTTTGAGAGAGAGTGTATATGTGAGAGAGAGAGAGTGTGTGTGAGAGAGAGAGTGTGCGAGAGTGTGTCTGAGAGAGAGTGTGTGTGTGAGAGAGTGTGTGTGTGTGAGAGAGTGTGTGTGTGAGAGAGTATATGTTTGAGAGAGAGTGTATGTGTGAGAGAGTGTGTGTGTGTGAGAGAGTGTGTGTGTGAGAGAGTGAGTTTATGTGTGTGAGAGAGTGAGTGTATGTGTGTGAGAGAGTGAGTGTATGTGTGTGAGAGTGTGTCAGTTGGAGAGAATGCATGGGTGAGAGTGTGTGAGCGTGAAAGTGTGTGTGAGAGAATGTGTGTGAGAGAGAAAGTGTGTGAGAGAGAAAGTGTGTGTGACAGAGAGGAGGAGCGTGTGTGTGAGTGAGAGAGTGTGTAAGAGATAGTGTATGTGTGTGTGAGAGACAGAGAGAGCATGTGTGTGTGTGTGTGTGTGTTTCTGAGAGTGTGTAAGGAGAGCGTCTGTGTGACCTGATCTTCCTCTACAGTCTATCAGTAACTGAAACATGGGATTAGATGCAAAGTAAAGCTCCCTCGACACTGTTCCCATCAAACACTCCCAGGAAAGGTACAGGTACAGCACAGAGTTCGATACAGAGTAAAGCTCCCTCGACACTGTCCCCATCCAACACACCCAGGACAGATACAGCACGGGGCTAGATAGAGTAAAGCTTCCTCTACACTGTCCCCATGAAACACACACAGGACAGGTACAGCATGGGGTTAGATACAGAGTAAAGCTCCCTCTACACTGTCCCCATGAAACACACACAGGACAGGGACAGCACGGGGTTAGATACAGAGTAAAGCTCCCTCTACACTGTCCCCATGAAACACACACAGGACAGGTACAGCACGGGGTTAGATACAGATAAAGCTCCCTCTGCACTGTCACTATCAAATAACTATCAAATCTCCACATCATGACGATCAAATATTCCAATGACAGATACAGCATGGGGATAGATACAGGGAAAAGCTGCCACACATCAAACACACCCAGGACAGGTACAGCATCGGGTGAGATACAGCGTAAATCTCCCTCCACATTGTGTGTGTGAGAGAGAATGTGTGTGTGTGAGAGGGAATATGAGTTTGTGTGTGTGTGTGAGAGGGAGAGTGTGAGAAAGAGAGACAATGTGTGATGGAGACAGCGTGCGTCTGAGAGAAAGTGTGTGTGTGTGTGAGAGAGAGTGTGTGTGTGAGAGAGGGTGTGTGTGAGAGAGAGAGAGTGTGTGTGTGTGAGAGAGTGTGTGTGTGAGAGAGAGAGTATGTGTGTGTCTGAGAGTGTGAGAGAGTGTATGTGTGAGAGAGAGAGAACGTGTGTGTGTGTGAGAGAGAGAGAGTGTGTGTGTCTGAAAGTGTGAGAGAGTGTGTGTGTGAGATAGTATGTGTGTGCCTGAGAGTGTGAGAGTGTGTGTGTGTGAGAGAGAGTGCGTGTGTGTGAGAGAGAGTGTGTGTGTGTGTGAGATAGTATGTGTGTCTGAGTGTGTGAGAGAGTGTGTGTGTGTGAGAGAGAGCGTATGTGTGTGTGTGAGATTATGTGTGTGTCTAAGAGTGTGTAAGAGAGAGTGTGTGTGTGAGCTGATCTTTTTCTACAGTCTATCGGTAACTGCAACACGATATTCTGCACCCTTTCCTCTCCTTCTCCCTGTGTACTCTATGTACGGAATGTTTTGTCTGTATAGCGCACAAGAAACAATACTTTTCACTGCATCCCAACACAAATCAATCAAATCAAATCAAATTAACACGGTGAAGTTTGGACCCTGTGGGGTGACAGTTGTCTGAATACAGATTCTATCTTATTGTAACATTCAGGTACCACGTGTACTGAGCTCACCAGCGTTCTGTCTGTATTGTGTGAATCCAGTCTTGAAATATCCACTCATGTTGCTAATTCTGCCAAGACAGAAACAGAAAGAGTGTTTGAATTCTCCGTGATTAGACCCCTTAACGATAAACAACATGGTGGATGAGAGGGATAGAGAGGGAGAGGGAGAGAGAGAGAGGAAGAGAGAGAGATGGAGCGATACAGAGTAACAGAGAGATAGGGAGAGGGAGCAATGCAGAGAGTAACAGTTAGACAGTGAGGAATAGAGATTAATTCAGATGGATGGTGAGTGACAGGGGAGTCCGAGACGCTACATAAGCAAGGTAAAGATTTGAAAATGGAGGAGTGTTTCTTACCCACTTTTAAAAGACAATCCACACTCACACCAGTCACATTTCACACTCTCTGCTCAGTCCTGTGTTTTGGGGGTGTTGAGTGTGGGATCAGTGTTTGCTTTTCTCAAACCGCAGTGATATTCCCAACAAGGGCAAGACGTTTCAGTGTTTAAACATGTAAACTTTTAAAAACAAAAGCAGACAGGATTTGGTTAAATCTCACGGGATCCAGGGTGAGGTAGCCAAATGGATATAAAATAGGCTGGATGACAGAAGACAGAGGGTGGTTGTAGAGGGTTGTTTTTTTGGTCAAACTGGGGGCCTGTGACCAGCGGGGTGCCTCAGGGATTGGTGCTGGGTCCACTGTTATTTGTCATTTATATTAATGATTTGGATGAGAATTTAGGAGGCATGGTTTGTAAGTTTGCAGTTGACACCAAGATTTGTGGCATAGTGGACAGTGAAGAAGGTTATCTCGGGTTGCAATGGGATCTTGATCAATTGGGCCAGTGGGTTGTTGAATGGCAGATGGAGTTTAATTTAGATAAATGCGAGGTGATACATTTTGGTGGATCGAACCAACACAGGACTTACTCAGTTAATGGTAGGGTGTTGGTGAGAGTTACAGAACAAAGAGATCTCGGGGTACAGATTGATAGCTCCTTGAAAGTGGAGTCACAGGTGGATAGAGTGGTGAAGAAGGCATTCCACATGCTTGGTTTCATTGGTCAGAACATTGAACACAGGAGTTGGGACGTCTTGTTGAAGTTGTACAAGACATTGGTAAGACCACACTTGGAATGCTGTGTATTGTTCTGGTAACCCTTATAGAAAGGAGATTATTAAGCTAGAAAGTGTGCAGAAAAGAATTACTCGGATGCTATGGGGTCCTGATGGTTTGAGTTATAATGAGAGGCTGGATACTCTGGGACTTTTTTCCCCTTGAGTTGGCTTAGTGGTGTTCTTCTAGAGGTCTCTCAAATAATGAGGGCATGGATACAGCAGCTTTATAGAACCTTAGTTAGGCCGCACTTGGAATATAGTGTTCAATTCTGATCGACACACTACCAGAAAGATGTGGAGAATTTGGAGAGGGTTCAGAAAAGATTTACCAGGATGTTGCCTGGTATGGAGGGCATTAGCTCTGAGGAGAGATTGGAGAAACTTGGTTTGTTCTCACTGGAATGACGGAGGTTGAGGGGCGACCTGATAGAATTCTACAAGATTATGAGGGGCATGGACAGAGTGGATAGTCAGAAGCTTTTTACCAGGGTGGAAGATTCAAAATCTAGGGGGCACAGGTTTAAGGTGTGAGGGGCAAGGTTTAAAGGAGATGTACAAGGCAAGTTTTTTTACACAGAGGGTGGTGGGTGCCTGGAACTCGCTGCCGGGGGAGGGAGTGGAAGCAGATACGATAGTGAGTTTTACGGAACGTCTGGACAAATACATGAATAGGATGGGAATAGAGGGATATGGTCCCCGGAAGGGTAGGGGGTTTTAGTTCAGTCGGGCAGCATGGTTGGTGCAGGCTTGGAGGGCCGAAGGGACTGTTCCTGTGCTGTAATTCTCTTTGTTCTTTGATAAGCTCGTCAACATCTTTTCCAAAAGGGAGGGGAGTCTAAAACTAGAAGACATAGGTTTAAGGTGAGAGGGGAGAGGGTCCAGAGGGCAATTCTTTTCACACATAGGGTGGTGAGGGATTAGAACAAGCTGCCAGAGGTCGTAGTAGAAGCGGATACAATTTTATATTTTAAAAAGCATTTAGACAGTTATTCTGGTAAGATTGGTGTGGAGGGATTTGGGCCAAACGCAAGGCATTTGATACGAGCTTAATGGTAAAAACTGGGTGGCAGGGAAAAGTTGGGCCAAAGGGCCCATTTGTATCTGAGCTCTGTTTTCTGCCCGGAAACCATTTCTCAATCCATCCCAGTATTTTCCAAATTTGTGGATTGGACACAGTAAATTGCCGTTTCCTGTCCAAAGCTGTGTTGGTTCGGTGGATTAAGGTAAATGTGTGGGGTTACGGGGATAGGGCTGGGTCAAGGGCCTTGGTAAGATACTGTGTCAGAGAGTCAGTGCAGACTCGATGGGCTGAATGGTCTCCTTCTGCACTGCAGGGATTCTGTGACTCTACTATTAAGATCCCTTTGTCATTTGAAGCTTCCCGCTAAAATGCTGACAATGCTGCCTATTTCTGTGCACTTTGGCAAATGTTCTGTCTCATCACCGGGCGACACGGTGGCACAGTGGTTAGCACTGCTGACTCACAGCGCCAGGGATCTGGGTTCGATTCCCCGCCTCGAGTGACTGTCTGTGTGGAGTTTGCACGTTTGCTAAATTGCCCCTTAGTGTCAGGGGGATTTGGGCGTGGGTGGGATTATTGTTGGGGCAGGCTTGTTGGGCTGAATGGCCTCATTCTGCAGTGTAGGAATGGTTGATAAATAGTGAAACTGAGACACAAACTGGGGCTTGGCAGCAGCAGACAGAATGGGAATCATTGCATCCTGCAGGGATTTTTATTACAGAATCAATTTCAGAAAATTTACAACTCAAAAGTCACAACAGCAAAGTGTGGGATTGCAAACTTGGAATGATTAGCCCAGGACTAAAGTTTAAAAGCTACAGATTGACATTCAGAAACAAGAGATGGCCTCACATCTTCAATTCTGTGATTGTCTGCCATCTCCTGCTCTGAATATTACAAAATCTCTGCCCCCTTCATGCGTCTGGAGACTTTGAAAGTTACGCAGACATTGGTAAAACTTTCCTTTATCTCAAGGCATCTCCTGTGAAATACTCAACTTCTGCAAAGAGACACAATCTAATTGACACTTTCTGAATCTCCTTTCAAACAACCTCCCAACCCCACTGTGCAGGATGCAGGAATGTCACCTTTTGTCACAT